>NW_020955728.1:639661-720056 GCF_003031625.1 Empidonax traillii | reverse complement strand
ACATATAAAAGTAAGTCTCTGAAGTGACATAATTTATTTAAAATAGGAAACTGATTACTTTCAGCAAAGAAACTACATTTGAACATGAATGGCCAAAAGAAAGCTCCTTACAGTCTGGGAGGGATTGAAAATTGGCCATCAGACTTCAGTCCTGATTAAGCCCTCTTAAAAACCTAATGATCAGATGTCAAAAACCTACATTATTCTCATCTTGAAAAACACAGAAACACATACATCACTTTGTTTCTGAAGTGAAATCCATCCCTCTACAATGCTTTAATGGTGAAAAAATGTAGAACTTGAGGGAACATTATGAGATGACTTCACCTAAAACATTGCCTGAAGTGTATCTAAGCCATCCATTTTTTTATTCTCCTCTTAACAACCTGCACTAGAGGGAATTACACAGCATCTTTTGGCAGTATGTGTCAATATTTCACATGAAGTTGATTTCTTCTCTCCCTTCTCCCTCCTCTATGCAGTGACTGCATAGATATTTTCTCGTAATTAACAAATTTTAAGATACATTATTCCATTAAGATACATATTTCCATTCTACAGAAGCTCCTCTAGATTAAATAAACCTTCTCTAAGCTCAGGAAAAATATTCAGATGAAGTTCCTTCTTTTTTTCAAAACAGAACCCAATCCAACCATGCAGTAATCTGCTCTACATTCAATAATTAGTTTTAGAGGATGACTGAAAAGCACAGCCTGACAGGATTGCTCCTATTTTATTATGAGCTATGTTCAGTAAGTTAGTAAATTGGAAGAGAGAAAATCTTTAAATAGATTACTGATAAACTTGGGGGGAAAATAGAAAATCATTCAGGTACATGACTCCTGTTACTTGAAAACAATAGTTTAGCAGGGGGTATGAACTTTGGTCTGTAATATATGAGTTATTACAGCTCTTTTTTTTTTGTTTTTCTTTTCCTTGAGTTGTCTGTTTTGATTAAAACACAACAATTCAACAAAATTAATTTAGAATAAACGACTAACAAGTTTAAAACTATTGTAAAACATGAACATAAATTGATAAATTAGTGAAGTAAACCACATATTAAAACCTTAATTTTTTTATGTTAAAGGCAAATTAGTTTCTTCTTAATCTTCTAAACCTGTTAATAAAGGTTTTAGCTTGTGTGCTATCATACACTTTAGCTATCTTCAGGTCTGTCAAGGGAATTAGATTGACTGTGATCTGCTATGTGCCTTAAGGCAAAACCTCAAATACTTCAAGGTTCATTAAGTAAGAAATTTAAACCACTAAAACATAAAACAGCAATGTGTAGACACATTGGCTTATTTTATTTTCAAAATTAGAAGTTCTGCCAGGAAAAAAAAAAAAAAAGCTCCAATCCTGCAATTAGCATCCTGTGGGCAGGCTTCTGCATGAGCAGATCTCATTGCTGGTTTGGGGACTAATACTCCAGAGCTGCAAACACTTAAAACACTGACTTGACTGTTATGAGTAGGCTTACTGAAATTAATGGTGCTTTTCATGATAGTAAAGTTAAGTACGTGCCTGTGGATGAAGATTCAGCTTTTTAATGTCATGATGACGGAATGAATTACTTCTATGTATTCTACAAATAACCAAACAAAACTTTAAAAAGCAGTTTCCTACCTCCACCATTTTTCTGAAGTGTTTTCTGCATCGATATCCTCTCCACCACTTCTGTATCAAAATCACCATTTCATTCAGATGTCTAAAATGAAATATATTAACAAAATAAAGATTTCTTGAGACTTCCCAGCATTATTATCCATACTTATTCCAAACAGATGACCATTACAAAGACACTTCATATGTATACATGCATCCATATATACATATGCACACGCACAAATAGACCATTATACACCTAAATTTATGCATACACACATACTTTGTTTTTTGGAAAAAATGGGTTACTGCAAACTTCTCTGTTTTGGTTGTCATGACAAAAGTTTAATGAAAAAGCCTTACAGATTTAATTTGCATAAAAATATGATTTTACTTTCATGGATGGTTTTAACCAACATACCTGATCAGTTCAGAATTTTTACAGTACATGCACATTTTCACAGCTTTACTATTTTTAAGTATTTGATAAAACTCACTGATATCTGGAATTTTGAGACATCTTATTCACTTTTATACATCTTCTTTGCCTTTATAAAATTACACCTAGCTTAATTATGAGTTAATACGTACTTTGTCCTTATACATATATAAATATAATATGTATGTGCACATATATTTATATAATTATGGTATTAAAAATTTTATAATTAGTGTCTCAGGTTAATTTTTGCAGAAAATCATGCAATCATTACTTTGGGACTGTCTAAAAAAAACTGTATAGGGGATCATTCATACCACCTGACTGCGGATATCAAACTCATTAGCCTTGAAGTCCACTCAGTGGAAGCAGTCAGGCTAATTCAGAACACTAAGAACTGCCTATATGGAGCCTGTGCTCCCAAGTCAGAGAGAGTTACAGGATTACAGAATCATTAAAGTTGGAAGAAACCTTCAAGATCACCTAGTCCAACCATAAGTCCAGTATCACAATTATTACCCCTAAACCATATCCCCAAGTGCTACATCCAGGCACCCCTTGAACACTTTTAGAGATGGTGCCTCCACCATCCCCCTGGGCTACTTATTCCAATGCCTAACCACTCCTTCACTGAACTTTTTTTTTCCTAATATCTAACCTGAACTTCCTATGATGCAACTTAGGCCCATTTCCTCTGATCCTTTCACTTGATACACAGCAGAAGAGATCGACCCCCACCTCACTATCACTTTCTCTCAGGCAGTTTTAGAGAGCAATGAGGTCTTCCCTGAGCTTCCCTTTCTCCAGGCTGAACAACCCCAGCTCCCTCAGCTGCTTCATATGTGACTTGTGTTCCAGACCCTTCCCCAGCTCCATTATCCTTCTCTGGACACGTTCCAGCAACTCACTGTCTTTCTTGTAGTGAGAGGCCCAGAGCTGAACACAGTAAATGAGGTGAGGCCTCACCAGTGCCAAGTACAGGGGGGCAATCTCTTCCCTAGTTCTTCTGGACAAACTGTTGATACAGGCCAAGAAACCAAGAAGACGCTGAGCAAAATCAGCCTGCACACAACAGTTGCAGAGAAAATCCTCTTCTACACTTAGCTGAGATTTACTTCTTCTTACATTGGTCATTACTAAATACAAATGTGTGTTTGGAAAAGCATTTTCCTATAGAATAGATTGGCAAAGACACTTGGGTTTCCACTTTCTTCTACAGCAGAAAGTAACAGCTGTTACTCATGTCCTGGAAAGAGAGGATGAATAACCAAACCTTTTTCTTTGTAGATGCTTTCTGACACTGGTTTCTTAGAGGGTTGAAATACCATGTTTGTTTGCCTGCAGAATGCTTGCCTGTGACAGCTGCATCCCGTGACAACACATTTGAACCAGCAATGGAAAACAAATTACCTGTGCTTTTTTTAACAACTGCACATAATGACTGTAGCCTATCTTTCTATGACGGAAATACTACCCATTAAACAATTAATTTTATTTAACCTAATAATTACTTAGGTTTGACACAGTCTGTCTGGATGATACATAATGACCTGTGACAGGCAAGAAGTCAAACTAGAAGATGTAAAAATCCCTCTCCCTAATTTTTATGAAGATACAGAAATTTGAGCACATGAGTTTGACCGATTGGGCTTACGATCATAAAAATGAAGGAGGGCTTTCTGGGAGAAGGGACCAATCATAGCATTTCCAAGAACCTTGTATCAACATCATAAACCATAGAATCATTAAGGTTGGAAAAAACCTCCAATGTTGATACAGCATTTTACAGAACAAAGATCTCTGATTTATAAATGGAGAAAATCATGTAAAGAAAGATTTTTTTAAAATGACCTGCTTAAATCCAGCTGTAGACTTTAATTTCTACAATAAAAGTCCAGTTGCCGTACTCTCACCAGGCAATTTTTCTGTAACAACAATAAGAGAGAGCAGCGCCACAGAAAGGGACCTGGGGGTCCTGGTGGATGGCAAGTTGAATATGGATCAGCAGTGCCCTGGCAGCCAGGAGGGCCAACCGTGTCCTGAGGGCATCAGGCAAAGCATCGCCAGCCGGTCAAGGGAGGGGATTGCCCTGCTCTGCTCTGCACTCGGGCACCCTCACCTGGAATATTGTGTGCAGTTCTGGGCACCACAATGTAAGAAAGACATTAAACCACTAGAGAGCATCCAAAGGAGGGTTATGGAGACGGTGAAGGGCCTTGAGTGGAAGCCGTGTGAGGAGTGGCTGAAGTCACTTGGTCTGTTCAGCCTGGAGGAGACTGAGGGGAAACCTCATCCCAATCTACAACTTCCTCATGAGGGGAAGAGGAGGGGCAGGCACTGATCTCTTCTCTCTGGTGACCAGTGACAGGACCTGAGGGAGTGGCTTAAGTTGTGTCAGGGGAAGTTTAGGTTGGATATTAGGAAAAAGCTTTTCACCCAGAGAGTGGTTGAGCACTGGAACAGGCTCCCCAGGGCAGTGGTCACAGCACAAAGCCTGACAGAGTTCAAGAAGTGTTTGGATAGCACTCTCAGGCACATGGTGTGACTCTAGAGGAGCCCTGTGCAGGGCCAGGAGTTGGATTTGGATGATCCTTGTGGGTTCCTTCCAACTCAGGATATTCTATCATTCTATAAGAAAAGTCTCTGAATCAGCATATCCAAGGGACATCTGGTTGTTTTGTTTCTTTCCCAATCATGACAAGATTTCCTACAGAATACTGTCTATCTGTTATGAAGATAGACTATTTCCAAGCTACCTATTAGCATCATGCCCTTTTAACTGTATACCATTCTGGAAATCAAAAATTACATTTTAGAGTGGCACAGCATATATTTCATTCTGTTGAAAAGCAGAATAAGAGTTGTTGGTTGTTTTTTTTCCCCTAACTGCTACCATTTTACTAAAATCAAATAATACCATGAGCAATTTTGAGGAGAAATTCAAGGCTGAAACACAGACTAGGATAGGCTAGGTAGGCTTAATATACTACCTCAGATAGGTTCGGACTCTGTATCCTCGAAACCAGCTCTGGATTTTGACAGCAGCTCTGTACTTTATTTTTCTGTCTTCATCTATAGATCTGAAAATATAAAAGCAGTAATAATTATCAGCATGGCAATGTAGAACCAAAGTAAAAAAAAATATTCTAAATATGCTTTATTGTTGCAGTTTGGGATCCTTTTCACTTCTTAATTCTACACAATTCAGTGGTAGTGCAGAAAAATGTAACTTACATTAGTTGCATAGTATGAAGGTAACAAGGATAAAGAGCATTGCAACTCATAGGAGACGTAAGTTTTGGGAGAGTGTATTTCTTATTCTCACACAACACTGAATATACGTGTCAGCATGTCACATGGACTTCTTCCACTGCAGATGAAATGTTGCAGGATAATGCTTTAACTAAAATTAAATTAATTAAACACATTATCTTTTGATTGTTAAAAAATCTTTTGGTCATTTCTTACTTCAACACTGATAGCATCAACAATGGTGACAGATACACTCCTTGTCTGTAGGAATTTTTAATGAATATGAGTTAACCTTAGCAGGATGGGAGCAGAGGATTTACACATTCTAGCTAGTTTCCTAGGAAGGAATTTCAAGAGGAGAAAAATTAAAAAGAAGAGATGATGAAAGGAAAGTGAGATACAAATGTAATTTTATACTGTTACAACAGTGAAAGCATAGGAAAGAAACCAGGTGTTAGAATTTCCAAACTTTAGAAGGCCTGGAACATCAGGAAACAAAATCTTAGTGTGGCTTAAAAGGAAGTCAGAACTGGGAAACAAATGGATTTAGTAATTTACATAGATTCCAAAGGGATGACCATAGGAATCTTCTACATGAACATACAGTAGTCAATGCAACAGCTTATTGAGTCCTGACAGAACTTTTCACAATGGGAATTCAAAGACACAGATTTTGGAGATGATGTAGATATGAAACTGGCAGCATATTGACATGTGCTACAGACAGGCAAGGAGGGAATAAAAGGAAACAACAGAATTACAAAATATGCTAGGGTTGCAGCATTGATTAATACAGATCCTAGAGAAAACAATGAAAAAGGGAGGATGTAGAGAAGGATGAAGGATTTGGTTTTAAGTTACATGAAAAGAAAGGTTATCTAGAAAGAGATACTGGTGAGGCAGCAGAAGATGCAAGGTAGATGTAGGGGAGAATTGATGACTTCAAGGAGATTTTCAAGAACTATTAAATGTCAAAGCTTTGTGTCAAATGACATAGTACAAGCAAAAGACATGCACAAGTGCGAAAGAAACACAAGAAGCACAAGTAAAAGGACCTCATCAGAATAATTCCAAGAGATAGCCCTTGCTTGCATTCTCTCTGTGACTCTGTCTATTAGAATAGTGTTTGTGACAAAGCTAAAAGTCATGTAAGGAAAACCATGAATTTAAAACAGATTAAAAAAATATATTAACCTGGAAGAGGCTTTTAAGAGAGTTTAGGGAGAAATCATTGCCATTATGAGTTTCAATGCTGAGGGGTAAAACTCAGCTATGAGATCATCTCTGCCTTTTATTTATTTTTTATTTGTTTCAAAATGTTAGTAACTGTCAAGTCTTTGAACTTAAAATTATATTTTAATTATCATGGATTTTTTTTGTTAACCTATTTTTATCAGGAACATATTTACCAAATACTTTATTTTGTTACACCTGACACAAAATAACAATTAGGTTACTATTAGTTAGTTTCCTTAATTAGCTGACATTAGTTAGCTCTCCAAACAAAGTTTTGTGTCAACATTAATTGCATCAGTAAACCCCAACAAGATTAATTTTTATCTGACAAATTATATCTCATCATATTTCTTGTGAATTGAAATGCATATTTACTATCAGAGATCAAGAAACATTAGCTCCACTCATTTTATATCATATGGTGTAGCATGTGCTCTCAAATCACATTAAGTGGGCACAAATTTTCATTGTCATCTGAGATTCATCAGACCTTTTCAGTACCTCAAAACTGTGGGAAACAGACTTTTTCAACCTAAGACTCCAAAATAAAAAGTTTTCAAAGCTGGCTAGAGAGCTTCCTTGTTCCCTTCTTGTGCAGATTCTGGGACTTTATAGGAAGCAGACACCCTCAGAATACTTTTACCTAGAGGTAAATGATTTTGATGAAAAGGATTTTGATTGGGCAATTTGGGCCAGGACAGGCAGCCACAATTACTGCCTGGAAATGGAGGGGATGAGGGACTGGTCGTGTCAGAGGTGACAGCTCCAAAACCAGTCCTACCCACTTGGCAATGACAATAGTCTGCTTCTAGAAGAGCAGAAGCCTTCTCCTCTCTTACTTTCTGTTTGATTTTTTTAGCTGGCATTCTCTTGCCTGGCCAAGGCAGTTTAGAAGTCCTTGTAAAGTTTATTGAAACAGACCAACAACAAGATAGATCCACAAACCCTTTCAACTGCCCTTGCCAACAGAAGTGTTTTGAGGTGAAAGTTTCTCAGGCAGGTATTTGCCCTTTTGATCAGGATGCATAGTTGTCATACTGTTTGAATAAAAGCTTTTAGAGTCACAGGTATTTCTCAAAGCCTTTACTGAAAGTAAAAAAAGGCATTTTCAAGGTCAGCACCTGACATACAGATGCTACAGTAAATAAAGGCAGGTTATTGAATGAGTACAGTGATAAACTTGTTTAAAACTTAAGAGAGTGCACTAATGGATCCTGTACAGTCTAATGCTTATGCTGACAGTGTATTTCTAAAAGGGCAGGCTTATGGTATTTTTGCATTACGACATCATTGGGCAAGTCTTTCCCTAGAAAGGTGCTTTCCCCAAAAAGCCAGTTTAAGACACCTCATACCTCTCACATAAACCGAGTTCTGCAAAAAGCATGACAGGAATGTTATGGAGATCAGAAAAATATTATTAAGATTAGTTACTGAGCTGGACTGTTTGAATCCTCTCATTTAAATACTCAGCTGCAAATCTGAATTTTCAGAAGCTGATGGATCATGGCCTATTCTTAAAAGGGAAACAATTCATGTTTGGAAAGCTCTGCCAAAAAACAAATCCCCAAACATCAAGCATGCTGCCCTCCAATGGATTTCCAAGTCTGGCTCAGGCTGCTCTTCCTAACCTGAAATATGTGAAATACAAGCATAGTCTCCTATAACTGATGTTTGTTTAGTGAACTGCTGTGTGTACAGCCACAGGAGTATGAACAAAAGTTCAAGGGAAGAACAGGAAAACACAATACTTAACATGCAGGCAGGACTTGATCCCTGTGTAACTTTTAGGAATGTTCAGGAGGATTGTTATTCATGATAATGGTGTTGTAATTAGATTCAAAAATAAATGATTCATTAATTAGTGAAGAAAAATTAAACTACAACTATGCTAAACACGCTTTTTTTTTTTTTTTGTGAGCGAGTACTTGCATTACAGACACAGCAACAGCAACAATGCAGTTGAATAAAAGGGTTTACAGGACAAATCTATGCAATATTAAAGTCGGTTTTAAAATATTTTATTTCCTGAAATCTGATCTAGGATAAGTTGGCCATCACGTTAGCAGCCAGAAAACTTGGCAACGCAAACTGTTCCAGTTGGTGAGAAGTGTAACAGAAGATCTAATCTTTCAGCCTGTTGCTCACTGTGTAGGATATGTTAGATCTTTAAGTAGAATAAACACCTCCTTAACTTGGTTAAAAAAAAGACAAAACATGTCCCAGGTATTTAGAAACTCAAGTTGCACAATCTAATTCAGAAGCTCGATTTTAAACCGTGTGGATAATAAACATCAACTCAGAAGTTGGGGAGATTTTCTTTCAATTAACTTTAAATAAAAAAAAAAAATAGGAAGAGTAGTGCCTTGCAAGAGGACAAGCATTCAGGTACAGTCACAGACCTGAGCCACCAGCGCAAGGGCTCAGGGCTGGCGTTCGACATCCTGGCATCACTATGAGGGATCCTCTGGGAATAGCAACGCCGCTGGCGCAGGAGAGAAGGAGCAGGCTCCTGAGGCCGGAATGGGGGAAAGGGGGCGGCTCTCAGAACGGGAGAGGGCTGAAATTGTGAGGCCCAACGCCTTTTAGGAGTTTCCAGAGGCTCCTTTTCCCTCAAAATTAGCAGAGGGGGCGGGAAAACAGCAGGACATTAAGTATTTTCAGTGTATAAATGGACCACCTAAAGACGTTGTGCTGCTGCCATCAGGTCTCCTCAGATCACACCAATATTTGGGATCAATGGGGTGAGTCTGTGCTCTCGGGAGGGATTTTAAAGTGAAACAGAATCACAGAATGGGTAAGGTTGGAAAGGGACCACAGTGGGTCATCTGGTCCAACCTTTCTGCTGAAGCAAGCTCGTCCTAGAGGACAAGGCACAAGATTGTGTCCAGAGGGTTTTTGAATATCTCCAGTCAGGGAGACTCTGCAACTTCTCTGGTCAATCAGAGCTGTCACTCCCACAGTAAAGAAGTTCTTCCTTATATTCAGGTGGAATTTCCTGTGGATCAGTTTCTGCCCGTTGCCACTTGTCCTATTGCTTGGCACCACCAAGAAGAGCCTGGATCCATCCTCGACACTCTCTTCACATACTTACAGCAACTGATGAGGTCCCCTCTCACTCGTCTTTTCGTGGCTGAACAGGCCCAGTCCCTTCAGCTTTTCCTCGTAACAGATGTTCCAGTCCCTTGATCATCTTCGTAGCCCTCCGCTGGACCCTCTCCAGGAGCTCCATGTCTCTCTTGTACTGAGAAGCCCAGAGCTGGACAATTTCCAGGGGGACTGCCGCCATCTGGTTGCTGTGGGAGAGCCGGGGTCCACCCGCCCGCCCGCCCGCCCGAGCCCAGCATGAGGAGGTGTGCCCTGCCCCACCACCGGCACGGCCCGGGTACCTGTTCTCAAGGAAATACTCCTCCCGCAGCTCCTGCAGCCTCTCCTGCAGCCGGGCCAGGGCGGCCATGCTCCCTCCCTGCTCCCGCCCTCCCGACGCCGCCGCCATGGCAACGGGACCGTCCCACTGCGCTGGGGCGCGGGGGTGTCGCTGCCCCGGCGGCCCCGCGGGCAGGGACCGGCACCGCTCTGGGGGTAGCGGGGGCTCCGCGGGGCTGCCCCGGGGCCGAGACGGGGGTTCTGGGGGGAGACGCGGAGCCCCTGGGCAGCGGCCGGGAGAGGGCCGGGAAGAGGCGAGGTGGTCGCGCCCGGCTTCCTCCGGTGCCGCGGCCGCTTCCGGGCCCGCATCATGGGGGAGTGAGGAGCAGCGCCGGCCGCCCGTGCCCGCCCGCCCGGCCCGAGCCCGCCCGGCCCCGGCCCCTGCCCGCCTCCCCTCGGCACAGTCTCTGCGAAGCGGCGCCAGCCTCCCCGGGGAGCGGCCGGCCGAGGCGCCGGGTTCATGTTCCGGGTGGCTGAACCTACCCCGACCCGAGCTCAGGCGGCGAGGAAGAGCTGGTAAGCCCGGGCCCGCGGGGAGCACGTGTCCGCCGCCCACGGGGCCGCTGGAGGAGGGAGAGGGTCGGGAACAGCATCTCCGTGCCGCGGGTGGGGCTTGGAAACGTGGGGGCGAGTGGTGCCCCCGCCCCGGGCGGGCCTCCCCGGGGCTACCGCTGACACAGGGTGGAGGTGATGGAGGTGGGGATGGAGGTGTTGATGGTGCCCGCTCCGGGATGCGCGGCCGGAGGTCTGACAGGTGCCACTGGCGCATCCCGGCAGCGCCGGGGGTTTATGAGCGAGCAGTAAGGCGGAGGGAGGAATTTCCACGCCTTGCTGAAAAGGAACTGTAGGCAAACGATGAATCAAAACTTTTGTCCCGAGCTCCCCAAACATTCCCTGCGTATTTGGGTTTTTCTAACAGTGGTAGGTTCTCTAAGGCTAAAGCCCTTGCAGTGTGTGCAGCTGAGCATCCAGGGGACGGGGGTTTGCTGCTCTGGAGGTTTTTTATTGCAAACCAAGAATCAACAAGTGCTGCTGTAGCCATCGAGCAGAGAAAACGTGAGTAGTTCTCCTGTAATGAAGTTCACAGATTTACTGTTTGATGTAATTCCACGTGCCAGCATAGTGACCTCAAAGGCATTGTTGTTTTTATTGTAGTACTGTGAATAGGGGGAGCCAAGTAGCAGAATAGAAGAAGTGACTTTTGTTAATAGGCCATGGAGGCATGGAGACTGGTAGTGGAGAGACTTGATAGACACAGGGTGTCCAAAGCAATCAGTTGGGAAGCCTTTCATGTTCTTACTGAAATGTTACATATCTTGTGATATGTTAGGTATCGACTGGTGTGTCTAGTTTGTTATTCATTTCACTTTTATTAATGTAAGCGAGGAGGCTTGTGGCGGGATTTTTTTGTGTGTGTTTTTTCTTAATAATTTGAGGCCTTGAGGCTTTTTTGGAGCCTGTGTTGCAGATACCTGCTGGTAGATTTCCCAGATCTAAACTATATTTTCTTTCATCTTTTTTTTTTTTTCGTTTCTTTTCTGGGGATGGGGAAGAAGAGGGAGGGAAGGGCTTAGCACTTTGTTTTCTTACACAGAAAACTGCATTTTTCCTCCACTTTGCTGATAGCACCAGTTGTTGTTTTTTCCTGTGGGTATTGTTATGGCTTCTTTACAATTTTCTAAATGAGAAAACTTTCAAAGAGGGATTTTACTTGCCCTGATATGTGTATTGGCTAGAAGAAGCTTGCCAGTAGTGCTAGACATCCAAATTTGCCTGGTGTAAATATAACTTCTGTTGGTGTAATTCAGAACATTTCAGAGAATGAGATATACTCTAGTGGCACAGGAATTTTTACTTAAGTAGAAATGCTGCATACAACAGAAACATTGCTTGACAATCCCAACATGTGTATGTACTCTGAGAAATTTTTCAATAAATATACCTGTCATGCGTCTTTTAAGTTTTACTGGTTTGTGTCCACATAAAGTAATTTAGTTCCAGAGGCTTTTAGAATAGTCTTCAGCAACATGAGATGTGGGCATAGTCTTCTAATCAGACAATAGTGATTTTGCTTGTACCCAGAGGAATTCAATACAGAGAAAACAACACTCTTAGTTTAGCAGTTCTGAAGGAAGGTCTTTTGAAAATCTGACTACTCCTCAGAGCTTTCCTATTCTTATATAGAAGTTATTGCGGAAGTTGTTTGTTAAAGGAAGCCCATTTGAGTGGGATGCAGGAAAATGCTTTTTTCAGTGCCTAATACTTGATGTAGAAAATTAAGAACTTGGGCTTTTTTAAAAGCATTAAGACCCTAAAGAGCTGAATAGATTCAGAACAACCACAAAGTAAAATTGTTCACTTTGAATGGTAAAGCTGCTCTGAAGCTGAATATTTTTCATTTAAATAGTGAACGCATGCGGCAATTTGGGAATAGTTTGTATTTTGGGTACTTACTGGACACTCTGATAATGACTGTGGTGCTATAGCATATTACCACCATGTGACAGTTCATATAATTCTGCACCTTGACAATTAATTAATGAACTCATACTTCTGAAAAGGGCAAGCATATCAGTAAATGGCAGCAATGGGATTGCAAGAATTGCTCCCTCTCATGATAAATTGCTCCAAATCTCATTTCTGGCTGACCAGTTCATTTGTGTTAGAGCCTTGTTAAATGTACTTCATGTCAGCATCTTTCTAACTGTATGCCATTGCTCTGTGCTAAACACTTTTTCACTGTTAAATATAAGTAGACTGATAGTATTTATTGTTGTGCCTTCTTAGATAAGCAGCAGTTATAGAAAAGTCAGATATACTTATTGCGAGTTAGCCTGACCCTAATTTTTAGGAGGATCAGCAGCATACTCAGTTATAAAATGCCATCATTGCTCAAATACTTTTTATTGTATAGGATGGAATTACATAATCACAGAATGGGTCAGGTTGTAAGGGACCCCAGTGCGTCATCTGGTCCAACCTTCCTGCTCGAGCAGGGTCATCCTAGAGCACATGGCATACAATTCCATCCAGACAGTTCTGGAATATCCCCAGTGAGGGAGACTCCACAACCTCTCTGGGCAATCTGTTCCAGTGTGTTATCACTCCCACAGTAAAGAAGTTCTTCCTCATATTCATGTGGAACTTCCTGTGCATTGTGTCTGCCTGTTACCTCTTGTCCTATTGCCTGGCACCGCTGAGCAGAGCCTGGATCCATCCTCTTGACACCCTCCCGTCAGATACTTACAGACATTGAAGAGATCCCTCTCAACCATCTCTCCTCTAGACTGAACAGGCCCATATCCCTCAGCCTTTCCTTGTAAGAGATGTTCCAGTCCCTTGATCATCTTTGTAGCCTGTTACCTCTTGTCCTATTGCTTGGCACGGCTGAGCAGAGCCTGGATCCATCCTCTTGATGTTGGAAGTAATTGTATGCAGTTACTGGGAGCTGTATATATGATATAGAAAAAGTTCATAGACATTTCCAGCAATGTAGTAACTGTCTTTATTGAGGAACAATGACTTTCAAAAACTTAATTTTTTCAAAATCCTCCCATGCTTTGTTATTTTCTGGATCTGGTTTATACACACACAATGGACTGCAAAGGAGTGTTGGCATACCTTGAAAGTGAAAAGTAGTCTGGGATTTTGGGTTTGTTTTCCCCTTTTCAGATATAGATGTGCTCCAGCATAGTATCCTGGTTTGTCTCAATACATTTTGGTTTTAGTGTAGCTTTTCATACCTGGTTGTCCAGCAGACAGTGCTTAAGGAGGTAAATAGGTGTGGATGTGGAACCAGATGCTTTGTCTGCCTCACAGAGATGGCTTTTTAATGACAGGTGAGTTTAAATAGTGTAGGCACAACTTCAGTTTCTGATCATAGAATCATTAAGGTTGGAAAAGACCTCTGAGGTAAAGTCCCACTGTTGAACCAGCACTACTGTGTTCACAACTAAGCCGTGACCCCAAGTGCCACATTCACACCTTTTTTTGAACACTTGCAGGTACGGAGGTTCCATCACTTCCCAGGGCAGCCTGTTCCAAAGCCTGATCATCCTTTCAGTGAAGAAATTTTTCCTAATATCTAATCTAAACCTCCCCTGGTGCAACTTATGGCTGTTTCCTCTTGTCCTGATATTTGTTACCTTAGAGAAGAGCCTCCTGTGGAACACAGGTTTATCAGTTATTTCCTAATCGTCTCTTGCTAGCTTTTTAATAATTTTAACTGCATTATGTTACTTCATTTTGCTTCCCCCTTCATGTATTCCAAGAACATGATAGTTCTCTTTTTTTTTGAATCCATAAATTCTTCAGGCAATGAAGTGAGATTTATCATGTTCTGCTACCTCCCAAATACTTGCACCTGTTCAATCCAAATTTCTCTCACACTCATTAATAAAACAGTGATCTCGAAACTAACGTTTCTAAGGCTTTGTGAAAATAACTTCTGAGGTAGAGAAATGGGATTCAAATTAGTAGCTGTCTGAAGATAAAGGTACATTGTGAGTACACCTGTGTTACAAGACATCAGAGAATCCATATGGGAAAAGATTATAGGAAATTGAGGTTTATAATCTTGATGTTGAAGGAACTATTTGATTTTTCATGTGCTTTTAGCTTATGATCAAGCTGGGTTGTGAAGACAGCAAAACTCATGTTTTTTTTTCATAATTGATGAGGCACAGATGCAGCATAAATCTAGCTGCAAGAAACCCCAGACCTATTTAACAGGAAAAGGTACAGAACTAGAAAGTAAATGTAAATGCAGCTGTTGATTTGGTAAGAGATAATGCCTTTCTTTAAGAGTTGTGCGACTAAATTAACTTTCTCATCAGTGTGTGTTTGTTAAATATTTTGTGAGCAGTCAAAGCTTTGTTACGTGCTTTAGGTGGGAAGTGAAGACAAATGATACTTAATTTCCACTGAAAAGGTAAGTGCCCATTATTTCCCTTAGGATTTTCACTTTGAATGTTAATACTGGACAGAGGCTGTGTGACCTGTTTTGGAGCAGGTGAAAGCAGTTATGCTGTTTCCTGTAAATGGTACTTACATGTTTTGGTAAGAGTTTGAGAGGAAAAGAATCAGCCTTTGGTGAACTACATTAAAATTGCTTCAGATAACTGTAAAGGTCAGTGTAGGCAAACTAGATTTTCTCGTAGTAAAGTAGAATCTTCTCCTAGTGAGGACATTACAGTTTATTGCTAGCTGTGGGCTGTTGCTGTAAGTGCATTTTTATAGCCTTTTGTGAGTCATACTAAACTGTGGCTCATCTTAATATTTTATGTACTTCAATATGTTGTTCTACATTCATTGTTACAACCCTTGAAATTTCTTATCTTACTGAATATTGTTGATACTGGTAATGCCTTTAATACTTCTTACAGTTATTTTTCAACTTGTTTCAAATGCAAATATTTTTGTTACAGTACCATCTGCAGCAATGATTAAAATTGCTTCAAAGGTTGGGAATACAAGCTTGACAGCTGGTTGTGAACTATGGAGAAAGTTCCAAAACTGATTTTGTGTGATAAGTAATGCTATAGTAGAAATATGCTCCTGAATTTTGAAGATAGGTTTGAGATTAACTGTTCTATCTGGTAGCTGCTGCCTTTTTTTTTTTTTTTTACTTCAATTATAGCAGGAGAAATGAGAGCAACAATAAAATGAAGCAAAAGAGATTTTTTGGCTCTTCAGGAGAAGGAATTTCAATGTGAACCACTGGCATGTTGAAAATACAACGTGAATAAGAAGCTGAAGTGATTTTTGATTGTATTCTCAATCTGTTGCAAAGGAGGTTGCACTGTCCTGAATTGATCAAGTAATTCTCATAATCATTCTAAGGAAACATGTTGAAATAATTGCAATATTGATTTGCCCAATCTGCCTAAGATGTAATGCAGTTATGATACAGCTATATTATACATTGAACCATGGCTGCAATTTTTAGGGTAAATAAGATCACTGCCCTATACAAATCTTAATTCAGGAGTTGCAATGAAGAGACTTGATATTCAATAGAAAAGATTAATTGCAGGAGTGCGTAATATTCAAAGTCATAGTTTGCTGGAAATTAAGTCCTTTTACTGCTCAGGGCCTTTTAAGAATCTAGTTAACCATTTACTTCAAAAACACTTAAGGGTGTTCACTCTTCTTGACTTTCATCTTTTGATCTGGCACCATCTGTATTGACAGTATTTTGGTAAGAATTCAAGGCAAGAATTGGGATATAAAAATCAGAGCTGGATATGTTGTGTTTGATCTTGAAGTATTTTTGGAACTAAGGCAACTTTACCACCATCCTCCTTATGCCATTTTCTGGAGTAAATTGGTATGTCCACTCTAGGAGCTACATTGATTTTAGTGATACAGTTATCCATACAGATTAGGGATACTGAATGGAAGGAATTAATCATAAACTGTGGTGTAAGACGTTAGTGTCCCTGTCTTCTTTCCCTTTTGCTTTGTGCTGCAGGGGCACTGGCAGAATGGGCTGCAAGAGACATATAAGCTAGTTCATATTCTGGCAGGTTAGCAGAAACCTCTTTGTTTTGAGAGCTAAATGTAGGTTTTTGCTAAATGTAGTTCACTTTTTCATGTACCTCCACTTTTGTCAGTTTGCTATGGATGCAAAAGTCTGTGGCAGAAGGGCTGGGCAGGCAGCTGGGGGAATTGGTGTCTCAAATTAACCCAAATGTGCTGGAGTTTGTCTGTTTGAGTGTTACAGCTCCTGTTATAGTAGTAAAAAGTCTTAGAAAGGACCCTTAAATCTTAATGGCATCTCATTTCTGATATGTGCACCTGTGAGGATATATCTCATCCTGTGGGTTTAATAGCAAGGCTGAAGGGGCCAGTGCCCTCCCCACTGTGCAGTTATAGCTGCTGAGAAACAGGGGCTAATACATTCAGGCATCCTGTGTATATTCCTACCACACAAGCAAGAAAACCCAAGCAAAAACCAAACACCTCCCTCTCCCCTCAAACCCTCTGCAGTAATTGAATCTTTGAAAAATCAAAGAAAGAATTAGCTTTACATCATTGTGCTGCCACATTTAGAAGTAATTTCTAGACTAATTGGCTTCCACTTTTCCACTTTTTTCTTTCTGAATTTTCAGAAAATTGTTGCTTAATTTGGAATGCTTTTCCTCCTGTGTTGCTTCTTTTACTTCTGAGAAGTAATTTTGTGTGATTGTGGATGTTTTCATTCTTCTGAACCAAGTGGATAAGGAGAAGCGTAGCATTCTTCCAGAGCTGTCTCACCACTTACAAGACAATATGATAATTCTGCTGTACTGAGAGTCCAAGAAAACATTAAATAAGGAGGGAATAATACGACTAGAGATTACAGCAGGACAGAAACAGAGGGAAATAAGTGACACAATAGTTTCAAGAATTCAAAATAAACTTGTTTTTCTACCACTTTCTGTGCTTTTATTGATCCTGCAGTTGAAATGTTAAAAATAAGTGTTTCTGAAAATAGTTTAAAAGGAGAACGTATGATTTCTTTAGGTAAGATGTTTCATGAGCAGCTTGGATTTCTTCTTAAACATGTTCTTTGGTTTTCCCATTAATATTTAATTTTTTTGTTTCGTATGGTCAGGACTGTCCATTCAGCCATCACCATTAAGTACCTTTAACATTGAAGTTTGTGCTGTTCTCTGCTTTCCCTCAGCAAAAGGGGTCTTCTGATCCTTTGATATGAGAGTCTGGTTGTTGTGTTTATAGAGAAGGTTCACAGCCTTCAGAGAAGGATTAGGGTTCAGCAGCAATCATTAATGTTTTCTTTTCATGATGATGTTCATGTAATGCATGGGTGAACTTACTGGAGTATACTGAGTTGAAGACATGCTAAATGCTAGTGAAATTTGAGGCAGAAGAAGCAAAATGTTCAAAAGGGATAAGGCCTTAATCAGACACTTATGTGTATTTAGGGATTTTTTTCCTCATGCAAGCATGTGATTCTATGGATGTAAGTGCCTACAGGTGGTAGGAAGCTTCGCATTTAATATTCTAGAATTATTTGTAGCCAGTATTCTCTCAACTTAATGTAACTTCACTGAATCAGGGTGTTTTTTTTTTTTTAAATCAAACAGAAATCAGCTATTTGAAAAGACAGAATTAAGAAAAAAGTCATATTATCAAAGAGTTACTGTCTTAACTTCATTTTGGCATTTAGGCCTCATCAGGAGATAGTTATCTTAAAAATATGTTATCATAATGAGAACTCTTAAACAAAACTCCTTAATGTACTATCAAGAAAGAATATTATATATTCCATTTCATGTTCATGAATTTAAAATGTGCTCCTCACCTGCAGTTAGAGCGAGTGGTCTTTGTCGATGCTCTTGCCACACGGAATCCCTGAAAATCATGAAAGTGTGATAAGATGAATTAAAACCAAACAATAATAGAGAGGGCAGAAACAAATGGGGAAATGCCTGCCTTTTCTTTCCAAGTTTGGGAAAATACCTTCTAAAAGTAATGTATGCTGATGTGTTCCAAATTGCAGAGGACTGATTGGTGAGGTTTTGTCTCTTGGAAGAAATAGAATAATCTTTATAGGAGATTTACCTTACCTAAAGTGACCAAAGTGATTTTGCCAAATCAAATTGTTATGGTTTATGCTTAAGAGTTCAGATTAATTTGATATTTTCTTGTGTGTTTTCTTTTTCCTGAAATATTTAGGCATTTCAGTAGGACTATGGAGGAGCTGGTTCATGATCTGGTCTCAGCACTGGAAGAAAGTTCAGAACAAGCCAGAGGAGGTTTTGCTGATACTGGAGATCATTCTAGAAGTGTGTCTTGTCTTCTAAAGCGACAGGCAAGGAAAAGGAGGGGACGAAAAAGGCGTTCATTTACCACCCATCATCCCTGGGAGACTGGTCACTGCTTAAGTGAAGGTTCTGATTCCAGTTTAGAGGAGTCAAACAAAGACTACCGGGAGAATCATGCTAATAAGAAAGACCACAGTGACTCTGATGACCAGCTGTTGGTTGCTAAACGTAGGCCTTCCTCAAACTTAAATAACATTAGAGGCAAAAGACCTCTGTGGCACGAACCAGATTTGGCTGTTGACAGTTTGGGAAACAGAACTTTGCGCCGGAGAAGGAAGGTAAAACGGATGGCAATAGATCTGCCGTCAGAAGTTTCTAATGCACTGACAATAACTCAGCAGCAGGATAACAGCAGAGATCAAGAAATGGACAATAACAATAAATCATACCAGCACCAAGAGTTTTCCAAGAGCAAAGTGAAAAAGAGAAAAGTATCTGCAGCTCGACAAGGACCAGAAATCTTGGATGAAGGAGTTGTTATAGAAAATGAAGAAGTGAACCAAGCAAATAAGGACAAAATGGAATATGAGGAGCAAAAAGGCTCGGATGAGAATATGAGTGACAGGTTATTCTTTCTCTTTCTTTTTAAAGAAACTTTGGGTAATATTTGCTTTTATTACAGTTGCTTGTATTGGGAGTCTTTGGATTTTTTGTTAATTCTGGTGTTAAAATTCTAGCATCAATAGTATCTCTTTTAACAAATTACTCTTAATTTTTATATACTATTTTTAATATATATGAGTTACTCAGGTTAAGGAATTTTGCATAAAATAGAGAGTCATGGGGCAGAGAAATAACCAAGAAAACAGTTTCTTGAAATAATGTATTCTAATTGCTTCAAGCTTAAGAATGACAAAATATACATATGATTAATATGTTCTTTTCTGGATATTTCAAGTGTTGACAGTTCTCAGACAAGAATTAAGTGATTTTCCAATTTCTAGACATTGGTGCTCTGATTGTCATCTCTATTTGTCAGAAAGGTTGTCAGTGTTTAGAGTTGCCATTTAGACAGTATGTTCTTATGTGTTATGGGCATAAAAAGTCTGCAGGTTGCCAAGGATATACATCATTTACGAAATGCAAAAACCAATTTACAGTTCAGAAACACCTGAGCTTACCATTAGAAAAATGGAGGAATGATGACCCTTTGGCAGTACACCTCATCCATCCATTCCAGACAGCAGTCATACTACAATGGTAATTGTTTCCAAAGTACTATTTTGACAACACAGTAAGGTGTAAGTCATTTTTCCACCATACACAAGGGATGTTAACTGCAGGGCCTGGTAAGCTTGATTATGTTTATTCCATGTACCTGGTTCTGAATGCAGAAGTGTCAACAAGAAAAACACACATTAGAAGATATAATTTTAATCAATTGCTTGACAGCACTAATGCCCCTGTTCTTTTTGGTAGGCATTTTATCTCTGAACTGTTAAGCCTTTTCCTTACTGGACAGGTAGAATTGATATGCAGAGAGTATCCAGGGGTTTTGACCAGACCAGACAGATTGGTTGCTGTAATAAAAACAGTGTTGATAAGTGACTAACTCCAGTTATTGTCAGAAAAGTCCCAAGTCTTTTTATTACATAGTGGCTTTGTCCCTCACCTGCGAACAAAGAGCAGCTGAAAAAGCTGAATTAGTCCCAAGCCTTAAACATTGTTCCTAACAGTTACTGGAGTAGAACTCATCCATGCAGTACAGGAGTGTGTGTTGTCAGGAAGCCTTTAGCAAACTCTCTTCTTTGATGATACTGGAAGTCTATTCCTCCAAGTTTGGTACCTAAAAAATTTCCCTCAAGCTAGGAACCATTGCATAATTTATCATGTGTCCGTAGTCTTGTCACTTTCTTATTTATAGAAGATCTTCTGTTATGCTACAAGGGTAACAGTTATTCAGCTCACAAATTCTGGAGGTAATTTCTGCGTGGAGAGGAGATTGATCAATAAGGATATCCTCTTATAGACTCCCCAAACTGAGCAACTTTTAGGTCAGACTGAATATCTTTTTTCACAGAAGAGATGTTATTGTTTTAAAAGTTGATCTTTCTCTTCAAAATGCTTCATGTTTTGTTACCTCAAATGCTGCAGTTTCTCAAATCATAGTTCAAATGCTTACCTATGACCTCCCTAAATGGTCTTTAAACCATTCTCATCCTCCTACTGTTTTCTACTCGTTCATGTGGTTGAGTGATGGTCTGTCATTTGACAGAATTTCTTTTAATGGTCATCTGTACCAATAAATTTGGATAGTACTGAATTTAAAAAGTTGCATTTCATAATGTGATTAGAAATGCACCATATCTAAGCCTCTCAGGTGATAGTGTATCAGAATATTTTGTATGTGCATGATTTTAACTTGTTTTAATCTGACTTTACTTAAATGCAGTAGTGCCTTTATTGTCTGAGATCATTTAGCCAGGAGAACTGGAAAGAACCAGCAAACTCTTTTAAGTAGACTATGTTCTGAAAGTGAAAGCTGAGGTCTTAAAAGGGAACATGAGATTGCACAAGATACAGATCTTAGAGAAGATTTGCGCTTCAGCAACACTTGCTGGAAAAGGAAGAATAAAAAGTACACAGAGCTGCTCTCAATAATGTGTGCAATAATATAGTTCAATAATGGTTTTTTTAAAAAGGTTAATTTTTTTAGAAGTTAAAAAAAAAACCCACAAAACAAAGATGATAATTTTTAGTGGAAATTTAGTTCCGTGATTCTAAAATTAGTGAGAAGTTCTCAGTGTATACACGTGCACACATGACACTACTTGAAAATAACATACATATTTGAAGTGCACATTAAAAATGCTAAGTGACACTTCTTTTGCAGTCTTTTATGTCTGTGTGAGTGTTCAAAAGCCAAACACAGCAATTACAAGGTTTTAAGTGCAGGATTCAGGAGCAGTACTAGGAATCTTCCAACTCTTAAAATGTCAGCATCTAAATGATCCTAAAGATGAATTCCCATGAGATTTGTTTTAAGCACTGGAAATTGGATTTTTGTGATCAGAGCCCATCCTTTGCTCATCCACCCTTATCCTCAGTGCTTAGCTTTTGGCCAGTTTCAGCCAAATTCAGCAGTATGTGGTGTTCTGGGTGATATCAATTGCCTCTTCTGGAAAAGAGGCAGCAATGAAATTCAGAGACACCCACCCAGCAGCCTGGGGTCAGTGGGAGCACAGCAGCTGGGCAGTTCCTGTGAACAGGACAAAGCCCACGTCTCATATAAAACCAAGGTACCAGACAGCTTGTTTGTAATAGTAACTGCAAGTGACAGTCATTTCCTCTTTGTTTCCACCAGTGTAGAAATAAAGCTGTGAAAGCTTTTTGGATAGCATAGCTGTTCCTTCCAAGTTTTTGCTTGCATACATTATTTTATGGGACTTAAAAGAGTCTGTGACTTTTTTCTTTTTCATGGAAGTCATGCTGGGAGCAGAATTCTCATTACAAAGCAAAGGAATTAGGAGTATACAGTGCAAAATGATACTAAAACTGGAAATAAATTCCATCATAACAGCTTTCATGTTACTTAGATATTGATGTATTAATTCCAGAGGTTTTGAATTTATTCAGTGAAATGACTGCCATGTAGCAATTATCTTGACTGTAATCCTTGCCCTGTGTGACTGTGGCCTGAGGAGAGTGAATGCTGTAGCTGCCATGAATATGACAGTGTTAATTCGAGGTGTTTTTTTTTTCTGAAACTTTTTTTTAATTTTTTTTTTTTATTTTCAAGTGGTTATGTTTTCATGCGCTGATTAGTCCTCCAGGAAGGATTATTACACAATTAAAATACCCTATTTAAAAAAAGGAAGGAGACTCTTCTCAAAATTGGAGGTTTTGGTGGGAAAATGGCTGAAATATCAGGGTTGAAAGGATTTCTGAACTTTCATCTTAAAAAGTACAGTTAATAAATGGACAAGAAGAATCTATGTAAAAGGTCTGTTTTTTCTTGTAGATGTATGATGTGAAGTTGTGCAAGTAAAGTAAAGGCTTCTATATTATAATTAAAGTGAGGATGGGATGTTTGCTAGAAGGGAGTTACAAGGTTTCACAGCATTAGAAATTTCAAGTTTTGATCTCCCTCATGAAAGGTGGTTCCATTCTCATTGCATGAACATCATCTTTCTTCTGCTTAGAGCAATTGTGCAAGGGCTTAAGTCTGTTCTGATTATATTTTATTTAAAAGATAGTATAAGTATTATGCAGTGTGGGTAAGGTACAGCCAAGATTAGGACAACTTAATCTTCAAACAGAGAACTGTGTCTATATAACATATATGTGTTTAAAAAAAAATAATCATTCTTTGTACCTCCTGCTACCATATTATGTTTCAAATCCTGTTGGGATGCCTCCCAGAGAAAGAGAAAAAGACCAAATATATGCTTATGATTAAACACAAGACTAATTTTATGTCATTCATATTACAAACTTAAAAAAAGAGGCTTGTTTTTTGAGACATTAAAATTTAAAAGGCAATAATTTTCGAAAGTGTTCTTAGTTGTTTAGAAATAGAAATAATTTATCATTAGAAAGTAGCTAAAAATAATTGGAACTATTTGACTTTCAAGTATAGGACTGCATGCAGATTGTAATATGATTTAAGGGTAGGAAGGTGAACAGACCTTAGGTTCTTGTGAGTGGCTTCTATGCAACATCAAAATTACCCATAGTATTTATAACATATACTTGAATTTGTGTGCTGAACAGAAGTATTTTGTTGGTTTTTTTTCAAATTCTTCCAGATCTCAATGTGAGTAAAATGTGATTAAATTTTGGTGAGAATATTATTTTTTTAAAAGAGCTACTCTCTTGATAAAAAATGAAATAAAAGGTTTGCAAAAAATGTTTCATGTGAAACTCAACAAATTGTGATCTGTGTTATTGAAAGTCCAGTCTGTTTTACTGTCTAGAGACATGAAATATTGTTTGTAACTATGTATACAGCAAAGAACTAAATACCTATTCTTGTCTTTGAATTTAGAGATGTGTGTGCATACACAATGTGTGCTGTAAACACATACTCTAATTTTAAGGCCATGCTGGAAGTAATGGATAAGTAGACTATACCTTGCTTTGTTTTGTTAATATTATGATCATGTATCATACTTATTTTCTTCAGGGTGACCTTTATTTTGGTTTAATTGCCTACCTTTTTTATAAACTTTTCATTCTCTTAGAGTAATATGTCATGAAACCTTAAGCAGTGTCTTTTCCAGAATATTTGCAAATGATGTTCAGAAAGGTAATTCGATTTTCAGACTCCTATATTTCATGTGCTGAAGGAAGGCTTAGTCTGCTTTTGATTGAGACTTTTCCTATTTTATTGAGCAGTGGTGTTCCAGGATCAAGCTGAATTGCACAGCATAAGAAGGGAGCAGTGAGCATTTGATGGAAGCAGATAATAAAATGCATCAATTGTGTCAGCACCTCGTTGCAGTCACATCTGGCTTACTGTCAGGGTACCATTAGATTCTCATGGTTTTATGTGCCAAAAATAATACGCTTTGTAGTTAATGGAACCAGGATATTTGCAGTTTGATTAAAAAAAATCATCCTATTTTCTCTCCGATCTCTGTTGGGCTTAAGTTCAATCTGAGCACAGCCTTGTCTCCTTAAAATTTTACGACTGAAAGATCAATTGTTCTTTTGATCTGTTTCTTTCTCTCTCTTATTGCAGTGAATCCAGCAGTCTGAGCAGCAGTGATGCTGGTTTGTTTACCAATGATGAGGGAAGACAAGGTATTGAAACAATCTTTCCCTTCTCCACCCCTCAAACCACATCAGTTGAAATTCTGTAAGCGTTACAAGTTATTTCATAGGTTAATTACTATAGTTCAGTTTCATTACTGTTTTAATGAGTTGAAGTATAGCTTGTTTTCTGGTTTGCTTTTTTTCATGTTATCAAAAGGTTGCCTGAATGCCTGACTCAGTCAAAAGCTGTCTTGAGCAGTAGTCTCTGTAATATGATATACTTATTTAAAACTTAAGCATCTCCCTAAAAATTTATCTATACTAAGTTTTAATTGCTCAGTTCCTCTAATTTTCTGACAGGAGTCTGATTGTAGTACTGCTTATCATACTATTTTTGAGGTGGCTTTTTTTTCTTTCTTTTCGTCCAAATTGATATGACAGAATTTCAGGATTTTATACTTCTTTTTCATTCAATAGTTTGTTTGAAAAGTAGTTTCAAGCAAACTACTTTTTCAGCAGTCTAAGATTTAGAGTAGAAGATGGATGCTGTGTAACATCTCCCATCTGAAAAAACTTTGTTTCATCTAAGATGCAGTAAAGATTCAAAATTTTCTTTTAGTACATATAATGTTCTCATATGTTTTTATATGGTAAAATGATTGAGGATGGAAGTATGAGGTCGGTGGTTTTATCAGCTTTAGCCTTTATTGCCGTTTCTAGGTGCAAGACGTTTACCTGCATTATGCATCTTAGTGCCCAACTCATGGACTAGCAACTCACTGTCTTTGACAGTGTACAAAAATGAGGCAAAAAATAATCTCCTAAATTATTACAATTTGCTTTTCTGTAGTAAATCTTAAGTTAATGGTAATGGAGATTATTTTTGTATGCACTTTGCCAAAGGCTACTTGAGTGGATGCAAGAAAAATCCTGGCCCATTCCACAAATACAGGTTAAAGAAATGTTTGGGTTTTTTTCATTCTTTCTCTGTTTTCTTTCTACAGTGTCTAATTCAGGCTCTTCTGTTTTTTGAGGTTTTTTGTCTTGTATTTTAACGTTACAGTAGGGAGATGACTTAAAACAGACGTGTTACCTTCCTTGCTCAATTGTGACTTGCACTACACAAACTACCTCCCAGGCTGAGTATCTGGTTTCAGTTGTGCTAACTCATTATTTTTTTAAGAGTTTAGTCTGTCTTGTAACTTCAGTATTTCAATTCTTGAAGTCATTAAGTATGAGACAAGTAAAAAAGATGTGCTTTTACTTCCGCATTGGAATTTCTCTTTTGACTTGCTATTTTTAAAATGTTTGTCCTCTATATTTGTGTGTAACTTGACATACCACATTTCCTCAAAGCATACATTTTTAAGTACCCTTCTGGCACATTTGTATCAATAGGTTTGTCCTTAAATCCAGAATTAAATTATTTGAATCTTTGAAAAATATGGTTGAAAGCATCTCAGTTGCCTTTAGTTTTTCTTATATATTTTGTGGGAACATAAAATGGGAGGGATCAGTGACCAACAGTGTTCTTGCACTGGTGTGATGTTACCTTTTTTTGTGTTGGCTCTTTATCGTAAAGCTGTAGTTTGTATTTTTTGTTTCTATGGTTTTTGAATCTTGATTCAATTTGAATACAATTTTCAAGCAGAAAGCATTAGATCTGAAATAGTATACTGAAATATAAGTAAAAATAACAACAATAATTAAATCTGAAAAAGATATTGCCCTGATAAAACATTCTTTTTAAAAATCTTTACTTTGAACTAATTATTTTTTTTTTTTATATGATCAGAAGACCATTGGCTTCACACTGGCACTCAGACACTTTTAGATCTGCATTATAGCTTTGGTTTTGCACGACTTTTCCATGAAAGTACTATCGGGATCCTGCTGCAAAACCAAAATTGTTTCTTTTCAAATAATGATTCTTCCCCCCTCACAGTAAATGCTGGTAATTTGTACTCCCATTATTAAGTAAGGTGAGGTTATTTTATCTCTGTAAATTTGTTTACAGCTGAACTGAGACACATACAAAATTGACAAGAATGAAGAAAGGAGAAAACAAATCTGATAAAAGGAAAGAAAAAGCCTGAGTGAGATAAACAAAGCCAGAAGAGACAGGATGAAAATGTACTAAGGAAAGAACTGGCTGATTTTGTTTTCTGTTTTTAAAGCTAGACTCGTATTCCTGTGTTTCCCAGTGTGCCTCTTCCAGGATATATGTTCAGAACGTCAGCATCTTGACCTCATTTGTAGTTCAAATTTTCTGCACTTCTGACTTCAGGTTTCTGCTAAGTCAAGTGGAGAACCAGAGATTGATTAATGTCACCTGGTGAAATACTTGGTTTAAATGATGTGCCTGCCATCACTTGGAAGTTTGAGTAGCAGAGGACAAGAGGTTCCTGTTCTCCAGGGCAACATTTG
This sequence comes from Empidonax traillii, assembly GCF_003031625.1. Lineage (NCBI taxonomy): Eukaryota > Metazoa > Chordata > Aves > Passeriformes > Tyrannidae > Empidonax > Empidonax traillii. The sequence goes on along the minus strand of NW_020955728.1, from coordinate 693,143 downwards.
TTCATTTTGTGTCTCTGAGATCAGGAACCACATCTCATTTATTGCAGACAAATACTTCTTATAAACTGCTAATTAATTTCCAAAACATATTCTTCCTAAGGATCAGACATTCTAGACAAGATTGTGACTAAAGCAGCAGTTTCTTGGAGCATTTAACCAATCAATTAAATAGTTGAGTATTTAGTTCTGAACTTTGGAGTGCCTGACCTTGCAACATTTAATATTTTCCAATTTTTTTCAGAAATAATATGGAAATAAATTCCACCACAGTAACTGTAGTCTTCTGTGGACAGACTCTAGGAAGAATTTCAACTTTTATAATTTGATTTAAAAGAAACAGGGGTAGCTGTAATTGGGGGCAGTGCTACATACATTTTAATTGTCATCAGTTGCTATGATAAAAGAAAACTGCTGAGACTTGAAAATTCTCTGTTTGACTTCTACTTTGTGGTGTGTCATCTAACATTTTTAAGAGCTTCTGTACTCAAAGCTTTTTTGGTTGATTTGTTTTGTTCCCATCAAGTCCTCATCTGAGTCTAGCTGTGTTTGTCCTCTTTTTCCAAGTTATCCAAATGCTTACTTTAGGTCATATGAGAGGGCAAAAGCAGCTCTCTTCTTGTGCCCTGTCCCACTATCACCCTCTGGCAGAAGTCAATAGTACTCAATATTTGCAGGTCCAATGTGCCAAATGTTTTTATCTGTGAAACTTTGCATACCAAGAACAGTAAGTCAGCAGAAGCTTAAAGATCATGGAAAATGCTTAGTGCATTTAGGTACAGTCAGTGAAGAAGATAGCAGCTGAACTATTAACAAACCTCAAGTGACTTTTTATGGGTTGTATTTTTTTCCAGAGGTTTTCAAATTTGGCAGTTTTAGGGTAAGATTTAATATAGTTAGGAAAAAATTCAAAATACTATGGAGATGGGAGAGCCTGACAACAAAGTAATTGAAGGACCCGAATAACAGCTGAAGCTTATGTATGAAAAGTCCTCATGACTTTTTTTTTTTCGAGCTCTTCTTTCCTTTTATTCCTAGAGAAATTTTCATGAATGTCTGTTTTGCAATTATTAAAAACTTTAATGATAAGCAGTGTTATGCCTGGTGTAGAAAAATTTTAAAAGAAAAATTCCAAACTAAAAGGTCTGGTCTTACATTACAATATAAAATACAACTCTATGATAGGCCTAACTAGTAGGATCACCTGCAGTTTTAAGGCACTTTACAAAGGCACTTTACAAATTAAGCTTTCAACACAATGTTAACAAAACTGTATTGTTATTCAGACACTAGTGGATGATACCCTGTTTTGGGGGGAAAAAGTCAAATTACAAGTATGTTCTTTAATGAATATTATAGTGTGAATATAGCAAATAAAACATACTCTGCATTTCTAGTTCATACTATTAGTACACTTGGGGAAATTCAAAGTTGACTTAAGACCTGTTAATTCAGGGCATGCAGCATTTAAAATTTCCTTTAAGATCTGAGCAAGTAGGAAGGAATATTATGTTAATAAAATGTTAAACAGTTAAAATTGGGGAAGGTCAGAGAATGTCAGAGTTCTGCTGTGGATGTGGCTAAGTAGTTAAAGATAGCAGTTCATTATTTTATGATTAAACACATATTCATTACTGTGTCCTTTATAAAGATGACCCAGCACTGATTCAGTATAAGAATTCTAGTGAAAACTCTAGTGGGAAAAATTTGGACCTTGTATTACTTGTCAGTAGCTGCAGGTGACAGGTGTGGTTCTCCTTATATAAAAGAAATGGATTACGCAATGCAAAGTATAACCACACCAGTTTTGAACTGTTGTGGCCAATAAGTTTATAGTCTTTGCAAGTGTACAAGAAATAACGTGAAGTTGTTGTGTATGACCTCAATAGCTGAAATCCTAAATATTTATATAATATATATATACCTCTCGTCAAGGTAGCTTTGTAGAACACGAGGTGCCTCTATGAATGCGTAACTTAAGCTTCTGCTTTCCTGAAACTCTCTGTATATGTGTTACAGTGAATCTCCTGATGTCTCCAATTGATTATGGCAGCTGTTAGCAGTGGTTTTTTTTTTGCCTAGAAAAGGTACAGTGGCTATGGAAATGAGAGTGGAATCCTAGGATATTCACAGGCCGTGTGCTCCTGCTCCTTGTGTGCACGTTGATGGATAACAGAGCAGCACAGTATTGAGTGGTGTTCATAGGACGCTGATGCCCAACTCTTCACAGTAGCCTCTCCGAGGATGTTGTGATTGTTATAGGCAAGCACGTGTACCTGCTCCTGTTAAGGGTGGTCTGGACATTTTGAAATAAAACTGGGAAGGGGGGTAAAATTGTCTATTTATGTGCAATGGGAAGGTGGTTGGTTGTAATCCTGCACGGCTTTAGCTAAAACAAGATTGTGCTGAAGCTTTGCTGAACATGATGGTGATGCAAATGGTGTCTGTGTCCATAGAGAAGCCCACATAAATCATTTTCAAAACTTCCTTAAGAAGAAGGCAAGTAATTTAACATGGAGTAGTAATCAGATAAATATGTAGACTCAATAATGTAGAGTGAAAATTAGGGAAATAATAATTGGGTGGAGGGGAAAGCTTAAAAATAACTAAATAAATTAAGCCAGAAACTAGCCTTGAAATTTTAGGATTGAAGTTGACGTTTCTGAGCCCTAAATTGATTTTCTAACCCCTTAACATTCTATGATACTATGACTCTGTGATCAGTATAGTTATAATTGAATGTAGATTACTTTGAAGTAATTCCTTTAAGCATTAGCATTATAAACAAGTAAGTTGGATGTACTTTCAATATGTGTTTAGGAGAATGGATGGGCTCAGTTTCTGGAGATCTGGAGGTCTTTTTTACCTTTCCTGTACCTTGGAAAAATATGATAATTTACTGTAGTCCTGTGCTGAATCAGCACTTTTAAAAGGAAAGGATGGTGTACTGAATCTTTTGAAGTAAAAAATGTTGCTTTGAATTTTTACTTCTTGTAAAATCGCATTTGCTGTGGATACTGTGCTGCCTTTTGAGAGCTGCAAATTAAGTAGGATAAAATCCAAGTATTTGGTTACCAAACTCTTGGGCTGGATGCCCCCTGTGTTTTATTGCCTATATATATTGCCATGTCTTTTGAAGATGTTTTCTGATCTTCTGAAACTACGTGTTTTATATGAAAGAACATGTTTTAAAATAAACGATATATTTTTAGTTCCCACTGTGTTTGTAAGCTAAGTTTAAGATCAGATTTTTTTTTTTTAAATCCAAGTATTTAAATACTACATCTACAGATATTGTCAGTAAAAATGACCAGCTTTGTGGTATAATGCAGTATAATTCTCAATCACATGATACTGTCAGCTTTCATTTAAAATCAACTTTTTCAAAACTTATTTCTAAATGAACTTAATCAGATTAACTTCATTTAGTCACATCTGTTCATGATTGTTTTCCCTTTTTACTAGCCATACAAATCATGAAATTAAGCTAATTATATACCATTATCAGCTGCAAAGAACTAGTTTCAGTTTTATACCTTTTAATTCCCTGCAGGAGATTAGGGCTTGTTTTTTGTTAATATGTAAAGTGCAGTAACTTAAATGGATTTCACCACAGTTATTGCCAAAGGGATTAACTAGTTTATTATTGTTTTCACTATTGTAAATTGGTTTTAAAACATTACATTTTATGATGTTTCATTGATGGCAATGCATGTCATGCTGTTGAGAAACATTTTCCAAATAGAATTGCTATATAGAAGTAATTGTCATACCGCTATAAAGCAAAAGAAATAATAATCCTGTCAGAGTATTTATTGATGGTAACATCTAATTTTTATCTTCTCTGCTCCTCCCTCTTTTTTTGGGGGGACTTGGGGGATACTGCCCTCACACAGGTGATGATGAGCAAAGTGATTGGTTTCATGAAAATGAGCCTGGTGGAGCATGTGGAATTACAGGAGTCATTCCATGGTGGGAACAAGAAGATTCCACAGAACTGGAAAGAGAATTGCCTGATCCAGTCTTTGAAAGTATCTTAACTGGTACTTTCCCTCTTATGTCACGTTCAGGGAGGAGAGGTAAGTAGCCAATCGAGAAAATGCAAGCTGTAGATTGTCTGTCGATTATATAAAATACATAAAATGTGGACAAGATCTTGGAGTTACCAATTTGTTTCCTTGAACTTTTTAATTTTTAAGATATCATTAGAGACAAATCATTCAAAAAAATCCAAATGTCAGAAAAGTCAGAAGATGTAAAATAGCTCATTTTGATAGCCTGCTCTTTATTTGTTGTCTCAATGTTTGCATTGAGAATTATTAAGCATTGTTTAAAATGAACCTAGATAATCAGTTTTGTTCCAGGCTTCTGTGATAATGTATAGAATTCTATACAAGTTCATTAATTCAAAGGCTGGAAAAACTACTGAGACCATCTCCTTTACCTTACTTTATGGTCAGGCTTTAGTGTTTGTAGAGAAGAGGCAAGGATTCTTCTAGAGCAAGGATTGAGATTGTAACTCAGAAAATACCCTTTTTCTTTATTTCTTTAAAACACCTCAGACAACTGTGGATCCAGTGTAACCAATGGCAAGTTCTACCAGCATTAGACTGTATTTACAGCTAGGAACCCACTCTTGTCTAAAGACTGAAGTTGTCAGACCTCAGCTTGCTGCCAAAGAATTTTGTTGTACTTTCCCTCTGCCACAAGGATCTGCTTTCACATTGAAATTCTATGTGAGCAGTGGTCAAATCACTTTTAAACTACTCTGCACAATGAATTGAATTCTTTTGTAAGACGTCTTTTCTAGGTGATTGGAATTGTTTTTGAGGACTTGGTCTCTGCAGATTTGCCAGATTTAATGTTTTATAGTACTCATGAAGTTGTAAGTGATGCAAAAATCACTTTCCTCCTGTAGTTTGGTATGTTCTGCTTATGCAGCTAGCTGTGCATAGAATCCAGCATGGCAGTATGAATAGCTCCAGGAAGGTTAATTTTCATTACAACTTATCCTTTCTCTCACTTTGCCTGTTCTGTGCTCTTTGTTTCCACCAGAAAATGTTTGACAATAAAAAGTTGTTTTTATTTAACTGAACTCATATGTATAGACTGGTATGTAATGGTGAGTTTTATTGGTTCTGTGGTATAGGAAGTATTCTTAAATCAGTTCATACTTTTTTCTGTAGGTTTCCAGAGCAGATGTAGTCATCTTCACGGAATGCCAGCAAGAAACATAAAAAAGGCTTCAGGAAACCAGAACACCCTGGTAGGTGTTTTCATTATTGTTAGCTAATGTGCACTGTTCCGAGAGGTTTTTTTAAAAAAAGCGTGTTCCTCTTCTGTTTGTTTGCCAGTGCTGTAGATAGGTAGTGGAACAGTAAGACTGTGGTGCCACTGCTGCCTGATAGTGTGTGTTTACTCTTTTTAAAAAGACCTTGACTCTTCTCACTGCAGTTCTCTGTAACAAAATATTTGTGTGTATTCAAATGGCAGAAAGGATCGGATACTATTTGTCAGTACTTCTTTTGAACTGAGTGAAATCAGATTTATTTTACATTTTTTCTCCCTAAAACCTGCTTTGAAAAATGTGTCCTTATTTCCTTTTGTTTGGTTGACATCTGTGTGGTCAGGGGAAGGAAGTGTATACAAAAAGTCTGAAGCAACTTAGTGATGCAGCCTTACATATTTCTTTGGACTGAGCCTCTTCTAAGCCTGTAACTACAAATGAGATGTTTGGGGTTTTTTAGTAGCTTCAGCTCTGGGAGCAATGTTTATAAGTGAAGTAAAAAAATTACAACTGTCCTTGCATTTTTGTACAATATAGTGATTGTATTTTCCCATAGCTTTTTTCTAAAATAAGTTCCTAATGAATTTTTGATTTTTTTTTTCCTTGAGAGGAGGGCATGGGAAGAGAGATTTGACTTTTTAAATTAAAACATTAAAATGTATTAATTGTAGCACAGTTTATTCCTCTCTTATCAGGATAGTGTTTGGACAAGGAAGAGAATGTGGGAGATTCTTTATAAGGTGTAATAAACATAGGCCAGTACGATAAATACTACAGCATGAATGCTTTTTATTATTTGAGAATATTACATGTTTTCAAATTTTAGTTTGACTAAACAACATAAGGTGCTTCTGAAAAATGTAAGAGTTATTATATGTGGAGAGAATAGAAAGGAACTTACTGAAATTTAACTCTATTGGAGAGGGAAGGTTTTTATAATTGAAGTCCCTGTCCAGTAATTGCCATTTGGAGCTGAATAAGATGCTTTAAAACCTTGGCCTGTGATCTCTGTGTTAGTGGTCGTGAATTAGATGAATGCTCTCTAGTTCTTGGTTTCCTATCTGCCTATTTTTATTTTTGGTTCAGTGCTTGCTTGAGCATATCTGGGATTTGTAGCCCATTTTCTAGGCTTATTGCAATTTCACTCTGGTATTTTATAGGAGCTATTATAACTGATAGGTTAGCTTCATGGTATTGATGATACATGGCTTAACTACCCCAAAACCTGCCTTTTCCTCTAAATTGTAAAAAGGTGATTAAATTTCAGTTGATAAAGATATACTGTGAATGCATATATATAATAAAAAATCCTAATGTTTATTTTCTGGTATGCTTTCTAGATTGTCCTTAGGAGCCCATTTTGTCTTCCAGTCATGATCTCTCATATATAAAGATGGTATCATAGTTCCCTTTGTACCAAAAATCCAAGCTAATCTGCTAAATAACTGATTATTAAATATACCATTTACATAATCTTTTAGAAGAAGGTTGGCATGTGAATGCAGCTTCTAAGTCACTATGTTTAGGCAGGAGTGCATATAAAGAATGGATGTGCAGTTAGCTCTGCAGATGCAGTTTTCTGACCTCCTTAATGACTATTTATGTTTGTGGGCACATCTGCTGCATCTGTCTTTGCAAATGTAGCTGTATAAACCAGAGCTCTTGTGCCTCCTTTTGTCAGTGATTGCTTCTTAAAGAAAATCTTCTTTGGATACTTCAATCCAATGATAAAAAAAAAAAGTCATTTAATACCTGTGACATCTGATAACACAGAACAAGAAGTAATTACTGCTATTAGATGGTAACAGTGAAGAAGAGCGGGAATGCTTTTAGAAAGATTAATATCCTGAGGAAAGAACACTGCAGACTCAACTTATTGAACAGAATTGTGGTGTGAATTAATTCTAACAGCGAGGAGTCTGATGTCTGTATCGCTGCTTTTCACAGGCTTGAAAGGGAGACAAAATAAAAAAAGGGAGTTTCCTACTAAGAGACACTACCTAGGAGACACCTAGTTTGTGTCTGGGGAATGTGATCGTATGGTTAGCTCTTTGCATACAGTCAATGCGTGCTTAAATATTTTTGAAAAGTTTGGTTGAATGTTCGCAATTATTCCAGCTAGTGAAGCCTTGGAGAGATTGCAGGTTTAGGGAAGGGAGAATGAATAGCTGTGGCAATACCTTGATATATCGTCATCCTGTTTCAAAAAGTCTTTAATGCCTGACTCTGTGCTTTCTTGTAAGAGAAATGTCAGGCTAAGAGTGTCAATATTACTTGTTAAAGACCAGGGAATCTGCCAGCTTGTGTCATTTTCACACCACAGTGGGAGCTGAGGATCCAAGGAAGAAGGCTGCTCTTTATGGACCGGTCCGTGGACTTCAAGTAGCAGTGGCTGGTGCTTGGATTTTATCCAGATGCTCTTCCTGTGTTTCATTGATGAGTTGCTTAATTTGAGTAAACTCAGGGGTCTTTCTTTTGTCAAGCATAATGCCTTTGAGTCAAAACACTTTTTTAATGTTCATACAACACTGGACAAGAAAGAGAGAAGTAAATACTAGCTAGCATGCTTTGGAAATCCTTGCCTAATCCAATGTTCGGGTTGAAAGAGTTGTCATACGGCAGATGATAACTGAAAAAGCTGAGCAAGAAAATGAAAAAAAAAAAAAAGAAAACATTAATCCCAACTGGCTTATATCCTTTTGATTGGCCAGTTCATGTAAGATAGGCACATTTGTCATGGAATCCATAGTGGAATGGTTTGTCAGGTATATGTTTTGGTTCGCAGTTATAATACTGGCTTTTCGTGTCTCCATTGTTTTGTTTTGTGGCAGCATCATTTGTAACTAAACTGTATTTGAAAAGAAATAGAAAAACACATTTTTTCTAATACCATGCCATGTTGATAGAAGTAGCTTTGTAGTTAAAATGAGAAACATCATATATGTGCTTTCATACCATACCAGTATTTAACGTACTCTTTTAATAAGGTATATTGCATGAAATCTTACTTTGCTTGGTTGAATTCTGTAGCTATATATGTATGACCTGATCAAGTAGTCTCAAGCCCCACATCGTTTTGTGTTAGGCATAGTCAAAAGTTTTACAATTTAAAAATATTGTTCTATGAAGAAAACACTGGTTTCTTAGAAGGGATGCTCTTTTTTCAGTCTTTTTCTATGCATGTTTATATACTTGCATATCACTTATCTTGTACTATATCTCTATTCTCTCCAGCAAATTGCATGTGAAACTTTGGTATTTCGTAGAATAAAATCTGAAATATTACACTTTGGATGCATTGAAACTGTGAAGGTTCATTTCTATGATGTAGAATACTAAGTGAACTCTACCTTAAATGATTAAGGTTTTCATGCTATTCTCAGTTGGATTCCTGAGGAAAGCACAAAGCCTTAAGGAAAGAAAATAAGAGTTAATAATTATAGTTAGTGAAAATAGAACATGACTGTTTTTTCCTTTCCTTCAAAATGTTTGCCCAACTTAGTACTCAATGACTGAAAAAATTCACTTTTGTTCACAACTCCTCCATACAAATGAGTAAAAGTTTTAAAAATCAGTGTTGCTGTCTTAGCTGTTCCTTCTGTGGTTCTAGGTACAGTTTCTTCCCTGAGACAGGGAGAGACATTGTAGCATTTTGTTTGAGAACTCTTAGGTGTCCTCTCTTGCTGCCTTTGTCCCCTGTCTGGGTTGGCAGCTGGTAAGAGATTTCATTGGACTAAAATGCAAAAAACATGAACAATAAAAAAGATGCTTCTTTTTGACTACCAGTTTTTCCATCCATCACCTTTGTCATGGGGCTTAGTTTCATTATATTAAAGACAGCCTATAGTAAGTCTTGCGTTCCTAGATACATTTATTTTGTTCACAGTTGTACTATTGAGCTCGACTATACATCGTTGTAATTATTCAAAATATGCTTAAAGAAAGAAAACTGCCTTTCCAAGACCTGTTATCTGAATGTGTCTGGATATTTCTGTCAAATCCTGTGATTCTTGCAAAAGTTCAAAGATAAAAGAGCTTTTCTCAAAGAAAAAATTGTTGACAGATTACTACTCTATTGACGTGTGGAGAAAAGATGCATTAAGCACTCATGGTTTTTTAAACTGTTTTCAAAATGTAAAAGCAAATCAAGCATTTCTGCTTCTACGTTCTTTCCAAGAACCAGTTATTTTCAAGATATTTTTTCTTGAAGGAATTTCAAGATATTTATTTCAAGATATTTATTCTTGACAAGAGCTTTATTCTTGTCAAAATATTTTGGCTATTGATGAAATGTTAATAGATAAGTGAAATGAGTGAAACGTTAATAGATAAGAAACCTTGCTATTGATCCAAGGAAAATTTCCTTAAAGAGTAATTTGAGCATTTTTTTTTTTTTTACAATATTGTTCAGAAGACTCTTCATGGATGCTCTGCAACTTTTAGAAAAACACTGCTTCTTAAGTTAAAGTGTATTTTGTGTTGGGGAGAATTTTTTTACATTGGATGAGTGGTATACAGTCAGATAAAACAATTCAGTAGCATTGAAGTGCCTGAAAGAACTTATCTGTGGTGACTTTGAAACTTTACGCTGCTAAACCTTCAACTGAATTTTCCTTTAAGGGAGTAGAAAAGTAGATTGTTGGGTTTTTTTGTAATGGGGTTTTACTAAGATTTCTTGAATCAGAAATATTTTCAAACCCAAACCATTCTATGAACAAAAGGGGAAAAAGAAGCTTCAGTTGGATTTCAAAACCCCATTATAAGCACTGTAGGTTTTAAAAATGAATTTAAATATTGGGGATGATGTTAAAGTATCTGTGGTGTTATTAACTTCATATCTCTACACATTTTTGGATGAACTGCTCACTGTTCTTGCACCTTTTAATCATCACTATGTAGTCAGCATTAGTAAGAGCTTTTTTTTCCTACAAAGTATTTTCAAGTGCATTTTTGCTAAATCTTTCCTTATACTGTTGGAAGCCTAATATAACTTCCACCTGCGATGGCAAGCACCTGATGGAAGAGTAAAGCTGCTTTAGTGACTTTCATAATAGCTTAGCATACTTACTTATCAAAAAACTCATAGTTTTACCTGTATCATGTTTCATGGTAAGTCAGTATTTCTCAAAGTGGTTCTCATCACCAGTAGTACCAACAGTGGTACCCCTACATAAGGCACAGTTGGTTTGTACTGCAATTGTTCAAGGCAGGGCACTAGAATTAATAGATGAGGTTTGTCAGTATAGATGTCATTTTGTTATGAGGGGTTTTGATTTCTCCTCATCACTTATGAGACATTAATGGCTTATTAATGCCTGCCTTACAACTTACGTTTGCTTCAACTGACAGTGATTTTTGTGTCACCTGAAATTGTCTAATGAAGATCTTTGGTCATCAAACCAGTAAACAGGCACGAATAATACCACAGCATTTCTGTCCCGTTTGAAGCTGCAGTTCATTAGCCAAGTAGGAGCTACAAGTAACTCAAATAGTAGATGTTTAGATTACGTGACATCTAAGTTTGCTCAGTTTTGTTATTAGTTCCATTACATACATGTAAAAACTCTCTGCCATAATTAAAATAAAGAAATACTCAAATGGTTTGTAGTAGTTGTAAAGGCACTAACTGGTAAAGGTGAGCATGTGTGGGTTTTATTCTTTCTTCTCTACCACTTACCTTGTAAATTAGAGTGTGGAATCCTGGTTTCATTCTTACAGACTCTGTGACTATCAAGAAAAAAATAGTTTGAATGTATCAGGCGATTAACATCTCTTAGAGATAACAATTGTACTTTATCAGTAAAATGAAGATATCTTGTAGGTGTAATGACTAAGAGAGACACTGTGCCGCAAAGCTCACAGTGGTTTTTCTTGAAATAGTTTACCTGCTGTGATGATCAAAACATACTCTTAAAATATAAAAGATTAGCTTCTGTCTAGCTAAAGTGAATGTGGTGACTTAGCCTCTTCTTGGACTTTCAAGTATAGTGTCAAAACCAGCATCCCACTTCAGCAAAATATTTGCCCTCCAGCACTAGTCTTAGAAATGCCGAATGCGCTGCTTAGTTTTTTAAATGCATTTTGTGGTTTATTCATGGTGACAAGTGCTGTGAACTGTTAGTCTAAGCAGTAATTCCTTGTAATTCACCTCAACCCAACTGCTCAAATGATAGTCATCTACAATTTCACTTAAGTTGATTTTAAACAAGGACAAGTAATATTAGGATGTCTCTCATTTTTCAGCTAACGTCTGCCTTGAAAACATATTTAATACAGTTTCATAGCAGTCTTTACAGATAATAATGATTTTAAAAACCTCTGGCCTCAAAATATGAGGCAGCATAATTATTCCTTTTGTGTTCTACTGCTTATCAGAAAAACCCCTGCTTTCTAATGCGTGGCTACATGAAATGTTTCTTCTGCTGACATTTTGAATTTGCTTTTTTTGACTTCCTAAGTCCCTGTTGGTTCTTTGATGTTTTATGTTTTAGTGCAATTCTAACAGAATTTGTCCCTAAATCCCTAAATGTAGCTTTTCTTATTACCTTTTCTGCAAAAATTTCACTCAGTTATTTCTTTTGGAAATTTCTTAATGCCTCAATAGCAGTGATTTGAAGAAGTGATGAAAAACAATACACAACAACATCTTGCATCCAGAGTCAAGTTAGGAGTTGTACTTACTTGTATTGAGCTTGATGGGGGAGTTGGTCATTTAATGCTGAAAATAGACAGAAAAGCACGTGTAATAGGGAAGGAACACTTGCAGAGATACCGTGGCTTATCTTATGAGCAACATCTTATTTATGCTGTAACAACACCATAAGTGTCAAGTAAATCATGACAGTGATTTCAGCTGGCACATTGTTCAGTATTTTTAACTGAAAGCAAGTACAAGATCAGATATGGCTCCTAAACAGTTGAAAGTTTCTTGCTAATTCAAACCATAATAGTTCAAACTTATGTAGGTTTTCCACTCCACAGAAAACTTCTGTCTTTTTGCCTTAAATAGGGGGTGTGGGAGAATGAGGGCTACAGGTAGACAGAACAACTTGAAAATAGTCCCTCTGGTTTTTTCTGGTGCGTTTCATATGGTGGCCATACATAGGGAAAACTGGCACTTTAAATTCCAATAGGAGTACTCTGCCTATCTCTAGACAGATCTACTAAGTGAACTTCTAGATTTGTTGGAAGATAGAATCACTGTTTATAGTCAGGTGCACTCATTTGTTTTGTTCACTAGTTCTGTTCTAGCGTTACTTTGTGTAATACATATTGAAAAAATTCTTGTGTGATGTTGCCTTAAGAGAGCACAGAGACAAAGAGCCCAAACCAATTTAGGGTATAAGATAAGATAAAGAGAGCGGGTCCTTTAATTAGACCTGAGGCCAGAGGAATACACATGACATTCTGCCCCCCAGACAGTGGTTCTATGATTTTATAATAAGGTCCATCCAATCCTGGATTTGTCCACTCCCAGTTCTGCCCAGTTCTGCCCCCTGACACATCCCTTTGGGAGTTGGGTTTGGGGTCTTTTGGACCCCTTCTTCCTCATCTTCATCTTCTTCATCTTCTTCGCAGCACGCACAGTCCTTGGAGCTTCTCCAAAGTTCTGGGCTTGAAGGTCACTGTGTCTGTGTCATATCTTCTGGTCAAGGCTTTGCTTCAATTCTACCTTGAAAAGAAGACTAAACATGCTAATGGAATTTAGAGGAATTGATATGGAATGGGACAGTATCTGTATGGGCTGCGTATGTGTAAACATTATGCTACAGGGTAAGGGATATAATACAGCTACATTAAAAGCTACATTCACTGCCCAACTACTTCTAAAATCTACAGAAGTGAAAAATCCAAAAAGCTCTGGGGCATCAGTGAAAAGTGATCAATATAATTTAGCACCTTATTTTTCAAATCATTACTGTAAGGCAATGATGGAGAATCAGAATATTTTAGTCTTGTTTATTTTATAACAAAGGCAAAAATACAAACTCTGGTTTAAAATACTGGAAGCTTTTTATGTATACAATCTGAGTTCATACGTCTCATATCCAGAGTTAGAGGTAGCTGTAAAAATAGTGAATTAAACTTGATCTTTACTGTTCTCTCCAGCAATTCGTCGTGGAAATACATATACCAAATTATTTCAAAATAGAGAACAGAAAATAAAGTAGGAAGCATACATGATGCATTGTGTTGAAGTTGAATTGGCAAAGAAAATTATTCTACTTCTTTTCTAATGTGAGAAAGAATATGGAGATGGAGAGGTACTCCTTTGCCATTCTCTCTGATTGCTGTGACTTTAGTTAGTCAGATGTAAAGACAGTGTTCTTTAGGCTGTTAAATATATTCATAAAGGAGTGGAGCAAAGCACACTTGTAGGCTAAACTACTTGTGACTTAGCTGTAAAATTACTTGTTTGCTACTATTTTGTTCCTTGAAATAAGAAAAACAAATGTGTATTGACTGTGTAGTTTAAAGAAGAAAAAAAGGTACTCAAAACTTCTCAGGGACTGCCTCTTCTGATAGTTATCTGATAGTTTTTATAGTGGTATTTACAGCAAATAAGCACGTAACTGAATGCAGAAACTTTTCTTTATAGAAATATAAGTTTTGTTTAATGTGTTTCTGCAAGTCATTCCATTTGAAGATCTGTTTGAAGTGAATGCTCTCTTAATCATGTTTATCCAGTATCAGAGGCAGCAATGTTAACTTTAAATAAATGGTAATAATCAATCCTAGAATGGAAAGGTCATTTCCTGATACAATCAGTAAATTAATAAGGCTGTGAGTTATGAGGTGAGTCAGAGGAAAACTCAAAGTTCCTCTGTTTAGTGGTCCTCTGATGTTTTGGGAAAACCCTACATAAAATGTTGGTATGATGTTTTCAAAAGCATGATGGTCTTTGTTTTGCATGTACTTAAACTGTTTGTGCAGTTACCAAATTACATATCATATATAGGAATAAGGAGGACTACGAGAAAAGGTTTATTAACATCAGCACTTCCAGCTGGAGTGGTTCAAGAATGTATTGGTCCTTGCCTATTAATTACTGTCCCTTCAGCTGGGACATAGCAGCTGTTTTTTTAGCTTCTTTTCAAAGCAGAGTGTAACCATTGTAACCATTCCAACAGTTTTGATAGCTGCTCAAAGTCTGTTCCACTCTGCCCTTTGCAGTTTGACTCACCAAACTCTTACTTGCTTCTGACCAGATTTTTGCTGTGGATAGTTTTTCCTTTTCTCACTACTAACTTTAGATAGTCCCTTTGACAGCTCATTTTAAAACCTGCATTCACAAGTATGAGACTGATTTTAAAGGTCGAGGAAGAAGCTTGTCCTCAGTACAAAGAAGTGAAAATTGTTTATTTAGGCAGTAATTTTTCCTTACTGCCAGCTGATGGGAATACTGTGTTGCAACTGTCCAGCTATAAACACTTCTGAAAATCACTTTAAAGAGCATTAGATAAAATGTGTCCTTTTTCCCTTCCCCCCGACCCCTTTCCATTGGATTGCTTAGCTTTAAAGCCTAATTTTACAGAGACTTAAGCAGATACAGTAGGTTTACAGTAGGTTGCATTTTTATTTTCTGTAGAGTAGGGTCAAACCTGGGAAAAACCTTTTTGTGTCACACTGTTATGCTATGAAAAGTAAAGCACATGTATGGCAGTTGAGATTTTGTTGCTGTACTGCTTTTCTCTTTTGGGTTTCTTAAAAATCTGGAATCTAATTGTTGGTGTAGGTCTGAGGCAATTTAGGACTATTTGCAGTACCTCAAAGAACTTTAAGAAAATTGCTTCTTACCTAAGAAGTTACCCTAAGCTCTCTTTCCCTATGCAGTAAAATATAGCATTTAAGCAAAGGATAGGAAATGACTGCATAAAAATGAGAGGGGAGGCATAAATATTATAAAATACATTGTTATGCCTTGTTCAGGAGAACAGACAGAACATTAAACTATATTTTATCAGGTTATTGAGAGTAAATAGTATGTATAATTTGACTATTACAAAGTTTAAAAACTCTGAAGCATTTATTCAAGTTTTCTTTGAACACAAACTGATATCTTCATAGAATTAATTCCCCTATATCAGTGATGCATATGTATGTTTTCTTTAGGGTTTAACTTGGTGGGGTTTTTGTTTCACAAAAACAACTTCATTTACATAGGATGTTTTAGTGAATCTTATATTAAATATTACTAGAATGTGGAAAATGTTTTTAAAATATTTGGGGGTTGATGGATTGGTACTCTTCAAAGGGAAACAAAACACTAAATATTTCTAATCCTGCATTATTTACCGCATGGGTGGTTAAATGCTACTTTAGGCCCCATAAAATTAAAAGGGAGAAATCTGCCAACTGTAGCAGGAATTGGATTTAGGAAGAGTGGTACAGAGCCAAAATATTGCTACAGAATTAAATGTCAAAAATCTTCTTTAATAGTAGATATATAGTTCACAGTGTCTGGTTATGATTAATACATTTAATCTAAATCACTGAAAGTTGCTCTCTCCTTTTCCATAAAATACAATAGGACACAAATCAGTTTTACTGTAGGTGGATAACAATTGGAAAATAATGCATCTTCCCGCCCAATAAATTGTCAGTTATACCTTTTAACTAAAATCGATTCATCTTTCCAAAATTTATTACAATTTCTAATAATAAATCTTTTCAAATGTTTATTCATTTGCTTTTTGATACGTTTGTGCCACTTTTGCTATGGTCTAATGTTTTTTCTTTTGATTCATTGTAAATTAGAAAATCTATTTTGAGTCAATTTTCTAGTTAAGAAGTTAAAATCTATAACCTAGCCATTTTTTCATAGTCTCCTTTGCACATTTTAATACCCTTGAACTTAGATACAATCCAGTAAATTCTGATCAGAAGGTGATTAAAAGACTTTTCACTGCAACTTCTTGACTGAGGGCCAGATTCATAAAACAAGTACTTATGAGATTGTTAGCTGGTTTTCTCCTGCACATCTCCCTGAGTCAAAGAAGAAGATGGAAATAATTATAGCAGATGAACAGATACATAGGTTTTGGACAAAGATTTTTAATATGGGCAATCAGAATTGCCCTTGTGAATTAAAACCCCACAGTGACCAAAGGGAGTATGATTGAAGCTTCCTTTTCTTGTCCCTTTATAGCAGCAAGACAGTGATAGTACTGGTGATCACTAAAGCATACTGTATGTGTCCAATTATTTGTGGCATCTCTAATTAACCAATGCTAACCTCTTCAAGTGGGCTCATGGACCATGTAACATTCTTAAAAGTAGCACTTTTTTAAGAGGAAAGTATTTTAGAAGAAATTTTTCATCACTTTCTCTAATGATTGATCTTCTAATCTGCATTGTGCAATTGTGTTCACTATTCAGCAGTTTCCTGCTCTGTTTATAATAAAGAGTGTTAGAGAGGGATAGTCTTATTTTTTAAAAATCTCCCACAGACGGTATTTCATGTTCTGATCCGGTTAAAAAATGTAATCTTAGTCAGGTTCCCAAGAAGAATTATGTATGAGAAGGTTAATCTAATCTGTATCTATCTCAAACTTCTAAAGACAGAAATGTGTTTTGTTTATAATATAAATGTCAACATTGGCAGAACAGAGGAAGATGGCTAGAAAATGTTTCAAACGTAACCATGAAGAAAATTACATTCTTAATTTGAACTTGATCTACAGTATCACATATTGGCAAATTTGTGTAGCTGAAAGCATCTTGGGCTTTAAAGTGATTGATTTCAGAGTTAAAAAAATCATTTGTGTGGATGGATTGGAATTCATTAATTTTACTAATTACACAGTGAAGAAAACAGATGTTTTCTTAGTCAAAGATCAGGCTTTAATTACGGGTCTTACCTGCTCATCTAAAAATAGTGTCAATATGTTCATGTCTCTCTCTCAAAGTTAATTTCTTATTTTTGTATGGAAGTATGATTCTGTTACACATTTTAAACCTTACTCTAATTATGTACAAATATAAATCTGGTACTTAGAGTACTTAATGAGTACTGTTGAGTCATAATGCATGTACTTAGAAAATTCTTCAAGAGTAATTTGGGTAAAAATCACCTCTTTGAAATGTCAAAATCAGTACTAGCCAGTGCTATTCTATTTCCAGTTGTAATAATGTGTAACAAAAATAGTCAAAACCGTTTGCAACAAAGCTGAGTTTCCAGCAATGATATAAATCTGTGTAGCTTCCCCTTAGGACTCTTATTCTGAGATATGTAGTTGGTGGGATTTTTAGCCATCAACGCGCTTGTAGCAAGCGTGGGTAGAGCCCTTCTCAAATCTTCGTTTGCGAAGCCTAGCCATGATGATGATGAGTTGGTGGGACTACAGCCTTCATGAGAAAGGCAGAGTAAGCTGCCACAGTAGGACCAACCTAACACAAGGTATTGTGTATGCTTGTTTTGTGCTTTAGCAAATCGCTCTAAATGTTGTCTGTTTTAATTGCTTTAAATATATATTTGTCACTGTCACGGGGCAGTGGAGCTCACCTAACTAGTACTAATAATTGACAAGATCCAGAAAGACATTACCTTTGGAAGGAGCATTTGCAACCAAGAGCCTGAAGATACATGATCCATAGAAAGAGTAACTATTTTTCCCACAGTCTTCTGTGCTTGGAAGAGACGCATGAGGAAAGAAGCTAGCAAAGCATCAGTAAGTGTAGGTGGTGTAATGAATATTTAATGGAGTAAACTGATGCAAGACTGTAAATTAACTCAGAAATGTAACAATTGTCATATTAGAAAAATGTGATAATTTTAACTTTGTGTTAATAAACTCTTCATAACTTCAAACATAATTTGCTCACTACTTCATTATACTGTGCTTTCTCAGGCTTTACTGTTGCCAGGATGCTTCATTTCTTTCAGAATGTGAAAGAGAATTCTCTTGTCTTTTCAGTGGAAATGTGTTTTCTTCAAAATTAGAACAGTGAGCACAACTTCTAAAACAAAAAAATGTGTGCACTATAAAGCAAGACAAAATGACAAAACAAGCAGAATCAGTGTACACTTAGTAACAAACTAGTGTTGTTCAGATGTTCCATTACAGTCTTTTTTTTTCTTTTAGACGCTGTGAGTTGGGAAAGCAATTGCTAAAAGCAATCTGCTTGGGTGTTTTTTCAGGGTTTTCGTCAGGGGAACTATTTTGGGATTTTTTCTGTGGAGGGAGATTTTTACCTTGTTTGCTTATTTCAAGGGAGTTACTGCTTCAGGCAGTGTGATCAGAGCTCTTGAGCAATCTTAGAGTGCAACAGACCCAAAATTCCTCATGAACATGGAAAACTTCAGTATGACTACCTGCTTTTTAGTTATGGTGATGTATTGAGAGCTTGTGGGAGCTTGGAGAAACATGTCCTTAGTTATTTAGTGATCTTTTAAAGCTAGGTTAATAGATATGGAATGGCTGTATTGTGTTATATTGCATCCATTATATCTATAGTCTGCTAGTTTACCATGTAACGGTGATGACAGTAGAGACTGTTTTTCAAAGAGAGCCTTCAGTAAAATGCGGAATTATCCAGGGTTATTGAAGACTCTGTTGCTGGGTCTTTGAGAGAAATTATTGACCTTTCAGCTAATGTTTTTGTGTGGTTTTTTTCTGTTCAGAAACTTTGGATTTCTTTTGTGTGTGTTTCTTCTACAGTTTTTCCATTAAATTAGTAAAGCAAAGAAACTCAATCTCGAAATAATTGAAATGGCAGCATTGCAATGCAAAGAATGTGTTTGAATGAATAGCTCTCAGTACTTGTGGCAAACTGTTTTGATGGTATACTAAATGTTGTTATACCATTTGCTTTTCAGTTTTGCCTTTTTTGCCATGAAAATCAACTGTGGAAGTATTATTCTTGAAAGGATATTAATTCTTGCCTCCTGCACATAGCAGTGTTCAGGGAACAGGTGAACGTTTAGACACTCTTGCTTTGGAAGGTAAATAATATCCTTGAGGTATTGTTCGCTGTGCTGTCTACGGCTTTCAAAGTGTGTTACCAAGCACAACTATTTCTTACGCCTTTAGAAGAAAATAAACAGGCTCTTGTGTTTACCTTAACCTAAAGGGAGACAGAAAACTGCCTGGAGATTCAGGTACATCTGGTGTCCCCTTTATTTCCTCTGTCTTGCTGGAGGAGCTGAAAGTGGCCAGCCGTGCTGTCAGCCCACACATAGCCCAGAGGTCTCAAATGGCCTTGACTTGCGCAAAATAGATTATTCCAGTAGGGTGACAGAGCTGGTCGGCCGTTAAGAGAGCTAATCAAAGCAGACACAAACCCAACTATAATACTGGTTATTAGAAACTCTGCTGGCATCAGACTAATTAAATGTAAACACCTAAAGCATTCATTTATTTCTTTATCAAAATTATCAAACTGGTGAAGTGCCCACAGCTGGAGAGAGGTGGGACTTTTTGACCTCACTTAACCTTTCTAGTATAACTAAGAGGATTTGTCTTGGCAGCCCCCTCTCCAAGGGGAGATCATCAAAACCATTAATGATCTATCCTTTGGCAAAATGCCTGGTACAAATTCTCTCAGAGCAGACTTTTTAATGCTTTGTGCGCTTTCCTTAGCGCACATATCTTTTGACTGAGCATTCGGAATAAACTGGTGGTGCTTGTCTAGTTTTGTTCATCATTCTTCCTAAAGTTTTCGTGGCTGTGTGTGTTGCAAGGACAAGTCTTCTTGATCCTCATGTCCAGTGTTGTTTAGTATCATCTAGATGTTGTGTGGCATGACAAAACAGTACTGTTTGTTGTTTGAGCAGTAGCACCTATACACTTCAGAACTTTTATGAAAAACAACTGAAGAAAGCTGGCAAATCCGTGGATTGATTGGACTTGATGATCTCTGAAGTCCTTTCCAACCTGGCTGATTCTATGATTCTGTGTTGTTGCCAAGCCACTCTCCATCATATTTGAAAAGTCATGGCTATAATGCCAAGTCCCCTGTGACTGGGAAAAGGGAAACATGACTGCCTTTTTTAAAAAGGGGAGAAAGGAAGATCTGGGGAACTACAGACTGGTGAGTTGACCTCTTTGCCTAGGAGGATCATGGGGAAGATCCTCCTACAAGATCCTCCTACAAGATATGCGAAGGCACATCAAAAAAAAGGAGGTGATCTGAGGCAGCCAGCAGGCTTTACTAGGGGCAAATTGTGCCTGACCAATCTGGTGACCTTCTATGATGGAGTAACAGCAAGAGTCAACAAGGGAAGACCTACAGATGTCATCTATCTAGACTTAAAGGCCTTTGATATGGTCACACATGCCATCCTAATCTCCAAACTCAAGACGTAGGGATTTGTTGGATAGACTATTCAGTGGATGAGGAAGTGGCTGGATGTCTATGTGGAGGCCAGTGACAAGTGGTGTCCCTCAGGGCTCTGTCTTGGCACGGGCACTCTTCAGTATCTTCATCAGTGACAGAGAGAGTGTGGGATCAAGTGCATCCTCAGCAAGTTTGCAGATGACGAAGCAGAGCAGTGCAGTTGACACAACACAAGGAAGGGAAGAACTCACTGAGAGCAGCCTTGTGTAGAAGGACTTGGGGGGTTTTGGTGGATGAAAAGTTGGACATAAAGCAACTGTGTGCTCAGCCCAGAAGGCCAACCTCATCCTGGGCTTCATCAAAAGAGTTGTGGCCAACTGGTCGAGAAAGGTGATTATCCCTTTCTACTCTGCCCTCATGAGAATCCTCCTGGAGTATTGCATCCAGCTTGGGCGTCCTCAGCACAAGAAGGATGTGAACCTATTGGAGCAGGTCCAGAGGGGACCACAAAGATGCTTAGGAGGCGGGAGCACCTCTCCTGTGAAGAGAGGCTGAGAGAGCTGGTGGTGTTCAGCCTGGAGAAAAGAAGGCTTCGTAATTACCTCACTGCTGCCTTCCACTACCTTAAGGAGGCTAATTAAAACAAGGGAAAGGGACTTCTTATACAGGCAGCAGAAGCTCTTTACTCAGAGGTGGTGAGGCCCTAGCACAGGTTGCCCAAAGACGTTGTAGATGTCCCATCCCTGGAAGTGTTCAGGGCCAGGTTCGGTGATGCCCTGAGCAACCTGATCAAGTGAATGGCATCCCTGCGTGGAGGTTGGAATAGATGATCTTTAAGGTCCCTTCCAACCCCAATCTTCTATGGTTCTATGAATGTCAATCATTTTAATCTATTGTCATTTGACAACCTTTTAATTACTGATTCTGGTGTTGAACGATTAAAGCAATTAAACACTTAAAAAAACCCCACTTCACCTTCCCTTCAGTTTTTGGGCTCCAATCCATTCACTTCACATTACGTTTGGTCTGTTCAGTGGGATGATGGGTGGAGCAAGAGATGGTAGTCAATGCATTACAGTTCCTTTTCTTTTGCTGCTACTTGTTTCTTAACAGATTGCTCTGCCGTAGATTGCCCCACCAGCTGTTGTGCCTTTGGGATTGTGCTTACTCCTCAGTCTTGTCTCCAGCCATAGTTCAGGTGGCTTTTTTGATTCAGCAGTTCTGATGCTGTACTGTCTGCCCGGCCTATCTTGTTTCTCACTTGTGCCCGTTCATGCATCTCTCCTGTCCCAGTATTGGCTCTTGCATCTCCTCTGTTTAGCATTTGTCCTCTTCTGGTGTCTCCTTTCAACATTCTCCTATGTGTGTCTCCCTTTGGCTTTTGTCTCCCATTTCTAAATACTCTTTCACAGAAGCACCAGGGACTCCTCTAGTTCCATTTTGGTGTACTGTGAGTTGATTTTGTCTGTCATGGAGCCAACCAGTACCAAATGTGAGCAGTCCCTGACCACCTCCCGCGCAGGTCACCCCTGCAACCTCCCACCTCCAGCTGTCAAAACCCTGCCGTTTGTGCTCAAGATAGGGTAGATAGACTTGGTCTGGTTTTCTTTATGTAGATGCTTACAAGCTTTTACGAAGGGGAACTTGAGAAAATGGAGGGGGAACAGTTATGTTAAAAAGTGGTTCTGTTAAGTTTTTTTTTCAGTTGTCTATTGCTGATGTTACTTACACAAATTATTTTCTTCAGTAAATTGCTTTGGAGAAGTTAAAATTAGAAGTGAAAACTGAGTACATAAAACTCTTGTCTACCTGGATAGCACCTATATGTAATGTACATAGCTTACTAATACTGATCATACTTTATTAAAGCAATGCAAATTACTTCTATGGTACTAACTTACTTCCTAACAAGGACAAAGTGAATAAATTTCCAATTACAATGTTTAGCTTTTCAAAAAGGTATGGTTTCTTTCACTGTACTTCATGTGATTATGTGTTATATAATTTTCCAGCAGTGACTGTGTTGTTACAATCTTATGCTTTACAGAGGAAAGATTAAGTCTCTATTGAGATTGTTATCCAGATTCACAGAAGCTAAATTTCATTTATTTTATCCAGTCCACACCTAGTATTGTCTATTAGTTAGGCATCTCTGAGAGATTAAAGCTAATAAAATCTAAGGAACAAAGACCTGGGTGAGTTTGCACTCTGTA
Source organism: Empidonax traillii (assembly GCF_003031625.1). Classification (NCBI taxonomy): domain Eukaryota; kingdom Metazoa; phylum Chordata; class Aves; order Passeriformes; family Tyrannidae; genus Empidonax; species Empidonax traillii. Next base: position 670,367 of record NW_020955728.1, on the reverse strand, counting down.
AATCTGGATTTATATCTATGTGGGGTTTCATATCTCTATTATTAGCCTAGTAGCTAATAATGCCCTCCCTTCCTTTTGATAGAAATGCAAGAAGAAAATACCTAGCAAGTTGAAAAGAATGAGTGTTATGGTATAGATTATAAGCATGGAATAATGTAATGTTTAATAATTTTAACTATTTCTGTTGATTTCTATTATTACACTGTAGGACCAACTTCTTAGTTATTTGCATGGGTAGTAACAAGCCCTAGTGAAGTTCTTGATGCAATATATCTGCTTTTAAGCTATTGATTTGTGGTAGTTTTTGAATTTACTGAAAAGGATTCAAGTAGCATCTTGGAAAAAAAAAGTGTGATACTGAAATACTGTCAGAAGAACCTTGAAATTGAATTACAGCTTTAATATTCAAACTGGGGCATGTATTGTTATTTGTGGTATATGTAAAATGAGTTTTATAGATGAAATTTAAAATCGGTGGCGCAGAATAGGGTTTATAGTGCATGGTCTTTAAGAAGAGCAAGGAAAGATCTTTGATGTAGAGCATGTAGCAGAAAGATGCATATTTATTAAATAAAGGAATTTTAAAATGGAGATATGGTAAAAGAAAAGGTTGTTCTTGCTGATGTGTTAGATTATGGTCAATGTTGCCAAAAAGAAATGCAAAGTATTTCTCTGTGCTTAAGTATTGTGTTAAATGAATAGTATTTAGTTTTACTAAAAAAATTAAAATCATAAAATATTTGTCTTGTAAAACAATGAGAACAGTAGCTTTGTCAAATCTTAGTGCTTGAAGCTTTCATTTCTAGGAGTCTGATTCCTTGTGCTATGGTGTCAGTATCACCTGTGTTTCTGACAAGAGGCTACGCTTTCTTCCCACCCCGGCATTCTCTCTGAATTGTCAGACTTGGCCAGTTACGCCTCTGTCCATCTGATTTAGATATGTGAATTCCAGATACCACAGGAAACCTGTGTAGTATTCCTCTGGACCCATGCATGTTAGTAGAAGCGAGTGCTCAGAGAGACGCTCCATGAACTAACTACCAACTTGCTGGCAGCAGCCTCCATCGTGCTCCAGTTCCTGTCCATTGCACAGCAGCACACATTACGTGACCCCAGACCTTATATTAAGCTTCATGTAATTAATAAGAATGTTAAGGGTTCTGTGTTGTCCAAGTATGAGCTAAAAATTTCTTGCCTAATTGTGTTATTTAGGACAAAAAATGAACCAGAACCTCCCTTCTCTCTTGCATCAGTCCTGCCTTGGTCTGCCACTTAGTGTCACTGCAAAGGCAGGTCTGGAAAAGGACACAGAGGGAAGACCACCTGCTGTATTGTCATGTTGTCCCTGGGCCCTCATTTCCCAGGAATGTTTCATGACATTTTCTTTGTGTTTTTTTCTTTGAGATCTTTCTTTGGGTCTTTTTGTCAGTATTCTTTACACTCATCATTTCCTTTCTTACCAGCATTGTTTGTCCTGGTTTTGGTAGTAATTTCAATAAATTAATTTATCACAGTAAGCCTAATGCTTACTCACACATTGCCATTAAAGAATGGTGACAGTAAAGACTGAAAAGCGACAACAGGCCTTGCTTAGCAATGCATCAGTGCAGAAAACAACACCACAGCTGCTTAGGAGTGCTATTAGCTCTGGGCTTCCAGAGGACTTCAGGACAATTATCCAGGCAGAAGGGATTTAGTTGGATTGTAAGGGATAGAATATTGTAACCAGCAACCCTCTTTCATTCAAAGTGGAAAATTCTTAAGACTTTGATAAAAATCCTTGGCAGTTTACCAGGAAAGGTCAGGTTTTTTTCCACTACTCAAATTACAGCAAAAACTTGAGAGAGTGTAAACTTGAGGGAAAGCGAGCTGATTTTGAAGATAGAATCCAAATAATCAGGAAGACAGTGCAGTTGTTTTCAATGTACTTTTGCATTTCTCACTTTTAGTGGCAAGAATATGACAAATGCTTTTTCTTAGTTACTTAATCATCTATTCAACCTAAAATGTCACAAGAAACCATTCTAAAGAACAATCATGATATATTAAATACACTTCTCACTGTCTTGTTAAGGGAAACCAGGTTGGCTTGCTGGACAGTTACGGCAATCTGAAATGCTATGATTCAATTAGTATATTTTGGGGTTTGCATGTTCCAGTGGAGCTTAGAGGCATTCTTAATTTTTCATTTTATTATCCACAACCGTTTCCCTGGAGCCGTTTATGCATTTAGATTTTAGCGTTAGATAGACAGGGGTTAGATATTAGACATGAACATATTACTGGTCAGTGTTTATAGGAAATATGGGAGATGAAATGAAAATATTTTCTCAGTCTTTATAAGAACCCAGTTGTTGGAATGCAGTTTGAGTTATGAATTGATGAAATCCAGTTTTGTACTGGCTCTTACTTCTCATGTTCTCTGTAAAATAATAATCATTTTTTTACCATTCATCACAAATCTAGCATAGCATCATGGTGAATGAACAGTTGGCCTTATTAGCACTAATTTGTTATGATCAAAGTTGTAGTCCAATTTCAAATTACTATGAACTTGATGAATTCATTTGCAGAAACGGCAGAAACTTTGATTATGTTCTAGGCTATAGTGAGTAGGGCAAATACAAAGAAGAGCAGTAGCGCTGCCAAGATAATTTTTGGTCTATACAAGTGGTTTGCAATGAAGGTGACATCATTGTTTCTAAAGTATGCAATTAAAACTTTATGAATTTAAGACTAATAATTTAATTTCTGAAATAATCTCTACAGGTTTATTTTCTTTTTTTTCTTTAATTGCCTTTATCGCAATTACCCTTCTGTGGTAATGAACACAAAATTAGAATCACAAATAACTATTATGGACTACATTAACACTCCTTTAACTTGAGATACTTGAGAAGGTCCCAGCTTGCCTGCTCCTTCTCCTCAAATAATTACTCTTTTGATACATAGTTGATAGAATCCTCCCTCATCCCCTTTTAGCAATGATTTCCTACCAAGCCTTTCTTTTGGAATTTGCTAAGAGTATATTTTGCAGACTTAATAAGAGACTCCTTTTTTACTCCTATTTTATTTAATTATAAGAAAAGGCATTGTGTTTTTCTCTGTATGGCATACCAAAATCCATATGTGAAATTGAGGGAATGAATTTGAGATCAGTGTCTTTTTATTCAACATTTTTAAACTTGTTACATTTAAGAGACTATATAAAAAAAGTGGCAAGGTAATTTTGAAGTAGCATGGGGAGGATGTGTGGGGGCAGTATTATACCATAAGAAAGAAATAAGGAGTCTACTTACACTTGAGACTTTTAAAGCTTTTTTTCTTTTAATCCTCCTTTTTCTTTTTTCCTAACATTCATTTTCCTGAGAGCTGCCTAAATATGAACTTTATGACAGTAACAAGTAGCTGGAGCAAATTGCAAAACAGAAAACTGAGAGTTTTTCCGTGATGTCTTTTCTTTGACTAGATTAGGTAAATTCAAGCTAATGATAATAGAGTTCATTTCAGCATGTTCCTAATTTTAGCTAATATATTTTTACAAAAAATATTACTTCCATCTGATCTTTGCATACCGTCTTGTCATGTCAAAAGTATCCAGAAGCAAACCCCTCTGATTTTTGTGTGCTAAGTGCATAGATTTGCTGCTGCAGTTTGAACATTTTTAAATTAAAATATATTGCTTGTTCCAAATGTATTGATTTACACATCTCTTTGTCAATATTTAAGTAGAGCAACTTTTCCAATAAGTTAAAAAAGATCTGGCAAGGCAAGTTACATATAGTGGATCAGTTGAAGTTTATATTTCTGCATGTTACTTGTTTGTGTGTTCTTGCTCTTTTGCCCTTTATTCTCAATCACTGTTACAGCTATTTGTAATGTCCCTTAACTGAGAAAAGATGCACTGTGAATTCTTACAAAGTTGCAGTCATTCAAATGTGACCCTTCTTAAGTTTTTGTTCTGTTTTCAACTCCTAACAAGTGCTTAAATACAAAGATTCTGCCTAAGACTACAGGGTTTTTTAGTAACTAGAAGATCTTAACATGGGCTTCAGAGCTCTTAAGCTCAATGGTGGTGTAATTGTAGTGAATTGACAAAATTACTGTTTTTACTGTAAGTGCTCTTGAGTGAAGTGTTACAGTTGTATCTTTTTTGAGATGGCAATATAATCATCTCTTTTGTCCACTTCTTGTCATCAGCCAACTGCTAGTGCAATAGCTGTTTATTCTTAGAATATGTGTACAAGGGTTACCAGTGCAAACACTGTTACTACTTTGCTCTCATTTCAGTTCTCTTGCAACTACTTCTTTTGTCCTAAGTAAGCAAATGAACCAAGTGTGTCGTAGTTGATGGGTTCCAGGGGTATCCTCTAACTTTGTTAAAACTGCTTTGCCCGTATCTCTGTCTGCTTAGCCTGTTCTGCTGATTACAGATTTGAAGAGCAGCTGAGAGGTAAAACCGGGCATAACATTGAGTGGGCATAAGTTTGCTAGAGGAACATCAGTCTGGTGCAGATCATGAAAATATTGTGAATTTGAACTTTCTTTTTGGTCTGTAGACTGAGGTCACATTAAATTCATAAAAATCTTTCCAAATGGCAGGTAGGTCCACCTGGGAACTGACTGGTTCCCTAAAAAAACTTTTCTAGTGTTTTTTGTGTCTTAACCACTGTCTCTCCAGTTGCTTAAATTCTAGAAAGTCAGTAAGAGATTCTTTTTTGCACTGATGGATGTTGAAAGAGAAACTGGTAGTCATTTTCTTTTTACTTTTAGACATCAAAATTCTCTCTCTGTGGTCTGGCCGGTGTGTATCTATTGGTATTAAACATGTATGTTACTTAATTCTAAAAGCAAATATCTGGTATAATACATTACTAATTTGTAATCCAAATACCTACAGCAAATTGAAAGAATGGATTATGATAGCAGGTGCTTTTTTTAAGTGGAAATAGTGTATAAGGGAAAAAAAGAAAATTGTAGAAACATTTTCATGAGCTATTAAAAAAAAAAAATCTTCATTTGAGGGACGTTTGACAGCCAAGTTGTAGAGAAACTTCTGGAAATTGGGTATATAGTTTCTTTGCTTAGGGATAAGTTAATAGTGATTGCCAGAGCCTCATAGCAGTGGAATATGTAAGCATGATGTGAGGTCTGGAGTGCTTGTTCTATACACAGGCAAGAAAAATATGTTTATCCAGAGCTGCTTTGTATCTGTAGAGTTAATAAAACTTAGAAAAAAAAATAAATTCGCGAGCTTTCTTTGTCTCTCCAAATCACAATAATTTGAACTTCTAGGCATCTTGTCTTAGATTTTCTATAATTGAAATGCACAACTAGACTTGTATAACCTCTTTTGTTGGCAATATATTGTATGGAGTTTGTACCTCTGTTTTTTCCAGTGTAATAAATCTGTTTTGTCAAGAACAGGGAGAAGGGTGTGTTATCCATTGTCACTCTCTAGTGGAAAGCCAATTTTTTATTGCCTTTTATACCTGGGTTTTCTATGGAAGTGAAGTAAACTGTCATCACTTTTCGTTCTCCCTTCTTGCCTTGTTCCAATATCTTCAGGAAATTCCAAGTTAATTTGACAATCTACTTAAATTTGACAGTCAATCAGATGTAAATTATTATTAAATACCTTAGGTTTTGTGAAAAGAAGTAGCCAGCAGAAGTGACAAACCTAAATTTATTAACTCCCTTGAGGAAAGGCTTATGACATAAACTTAGTTATTAGCATGAGAGAAACCCATGTGGGAGTAACTTTAAAATGCTTCAACATTTGATCAGTGTTTGTACCTTTGTTAGACCTCAAAGTCAGTTAAATGTCAGGTATAAAACTATATGAAACCAGGTAGAGTTGCTTGTTTTGTTTCCAGCTTGCTTTATCTCTCTTCAGAATGCATCATAAACAGGTAGATATAGTTAGAGTAAAAACTTCAGGAGCACTGATTTTATTGATTTGCTGGCCAGTTCACTTATGTTTAGTAATTAGTATCCTTTGTTACCGTTAATGATTTTAGACAATGTTATTTATATTTCAGTTATTTATACTTGAAGCTTTTTTACCGACAGAAGCCATAATAATTTCTTTTTAATGTGCCTAGATCTATGGCTGTAGTGACCTCTAAGTCTTTTAAGTTTTGTCTGAATATTCAAAAAATGTCATGTTTTCCTCTTTTAATAGTGTCTAAGGTTAAATTTCCCTAGGGTACTGATAAAAGATAATGCCAAGAAAATTCCTGGCAAATTTTCAAGAAGGGCAAGTCCCTTGAGTTCCAAGAATGATGGGTCAAGGAGGAAGCAGACGTGCTTTCTGGTAGCCCAGAATAAGAATTGGGTCTCCGCTAGGTTTAGTCAAGTGAAGCACGGAACAGAAAAGACAGCATACCAATTATTTGATTTTGAACTGGATATGAAGCCCATTTACATCAATCAGCACTAATAAGTATTAAATAAAATGTAATCATTTTTGTGCATGCATCTTCATGCTATCTTTTGTTGAAATTTTAATTTCTAGAAGTTCGGTGATTTCATTCTGTCCAGTTTTCTCTTATATTGTGTTATGTCACCGGCTGTTCTTGATGTTTATTTGGACCAAATAAGCAAACTGATCAATATAATGCTACTAAGTTGCTTGAATATGATAAGTTTCCTCCTTGTATTTGCATAGAGACAAAGTTCATGTCAGTACTTCTGATGCTGGAGGAAAATCCCATGCTATAGCTGTGTAATTCCGTAGGAATTTAATACTTTTGCTGAAAAAAAAATGTTTTTCATTATTTAAAAAGAATTACATGAAGAGATAAGAAGTGTTTGATTCAAAATAGAACTTGAAAAAGTCTGTCCGGGGCTTTTTCCTAAATTTTTCAGTATTATTAGCATCCTCAGTAAGAAAAACAAACAATTAAAATTAATATTATTTTAGCACAACTTCAGTATTATTCATTTACACTGATTGACTTGTTTCTCTTATATTACACTAAGAGAGCTGAATGTCTGGGAATCTAGATCATAGGAGAAAATTCTTGTGTATTGTTTTTCCAGGTAGAAATATACTCTTTACGTGTTGAGCCTGTGCTTAAAAAGAAATCAATGGTGATTGTAGCCATTGATAAAGCCAGATTGCAGCCTGATAGGTGGATCAGCCAAAATAAATAATCAGTAAGAATTTCAGGTCTGCCCTTTTTGCCATTACCTGGGGTATTTAAAAAGATTTACAAAAGAGCTGTGAACTTGACTTCTTAAATGTCAAAAGTCCACTGACTTTGTGAAGACTGCTTCATTTAACTGAGAGATTTTTATGGTTTCATTTATTACATTAAAACAGTTCTTAAGAACTAAGAAAAATACCTCTAACATAATTTAATTGCATTACTTCATGGCATTCAGATAATTGAGGTTGAAGTGGGTTGTCAAGTTAATTTCACGTCAAAGTCTTGCCTTAGTGGACTCCAATACTGTATTTAGTATTTGGCCTGGTTTTGTGATTGGCTGGAAGGCTAATGTATATAACTGCTACTTCAGGACATGATCAGAGTTAGAACACTGTNGCAATGCTAGCTGTATGCTCTGTCATCTGCTTAATCCTTATCCCCTTCGCATTGTCAATACTCATCTAATTCCACTTTAACAACAGTAATTGGCTGATGGAGTAGCAGATATAGATTTATTTTCCTGATGACTCCTTGACTTTTTTCCTCTGGTAATACTAATAGAATTCCAAATCCTTACTGGTGTGATCATGTCATGAGTAGGTCAACAGTCATGTCAAGGTCCTATTGGAAACTTCATAGCCAACATCTTAATTTAGACTTAGCTATCTTTTTCTGTTGTATGGGCAATTGCAAGCAATTCCTTCAAGTATCACACTCATTCCATTATAACGCAATTTGTTTGATGCAAAGGGAGGCAGTTCTGCATGTGAATTGTTTACTGAACGGTAGTGGGTCACACACAAGCTCAGTAAGCCTCTTTCCAGGTGTGATGCATTATCTGAATTATGTTGGAAGCTCGAAGCAAAAAAAATATTGCTTGTTTGCTGAGGTTTTCAAAGTTATTTCAGTCTTTCAGTTAATGAGAATTGAAGTGGATATTGTGGGTTTCTAATATTTGAGAAAAACGTATCTGAAAATTTTGAAATGTAAAGTCCTTGGGGTAGCTGAGTTGATCTAGTGATTTTCTGACAGTGGAAGGAAAAGGCTTACCTCCTTGGTTTTTTTACTTTCCTTAATTCTATCCTAGCTTTTAACTTACCTGCTCTAAGCCATGTGGTTCCTCTCCTACAGTTTACCAGAGCTCTGAATTATAAGACTGATTTCTGAGCTGTCTCAATCCACCAAAATGGGGGGAAAAAACCACAGATACTTCTTTTGAGGTTAACTTTCCAATCTTAGTGAACAGGAAGTGATGTGGAAAAGGTGAGAAATATCATCTCTGACACATCAGTGGTAAATTGGCAGCAAGGTAGAAGAAGGGCTTCCTGCCCTCCTTCCCCTTTTAACAGTAATGAGTCATTTAGGACAAACTGTTTCTTGGTGGGATTTTTCATTTAGTTTTTGATTATGAACATTAAAATTGAGTAATAAGACTATCAACTTGTTTGGAAACCTGTCTAGATTTCACTGTGCTACTTGCTTTGCCTTTTCTATCATCTGAAGCTTCATATTTATTTTTGGGGCCAGTGTGTATCCAGTCTGGAAATGGGAAGTATGCTGTGTTGCCTTTCATGGGCTTGAGTAACAATGCAGAAGTTTAGAGGACTCGAGTAAGAACAGAGTACAGTGCATATGCTCAAGCTGTCAGAAAAACCTGTAACAACTGATTAAACACCTTTTGTCTCTTAAGGCATGTCAGACTTAATTGAGTGGTTAAGAACCAGTTTTGGCAGAGACTTAATCTCACTTAGTCTTTTGGCTAACTGAATACTACTCAGTATTGAAAGGGTGCATGCAGTCTCTTGATAGAGATTTATGCACTTGACCAAGTGCTTAAATTTTACAGGGAAACATTTAAATTCAAGTGCTTTAGTAGTCCTACATCAGAAGCAATGCCTATCTTGGGAATTACCACTGTTAAATCAGCAAGGAATATTAACCAGACAGTCTACAGCCTGGCTGAATGCCTTATCAAAGACGTGTCTCTTTATCCTCTGTCCAAAACCTTCACTTTGTAAAGGTGTTGACCAATTATAGTGAAGTCAGCCATTAACACTTCTCTGTATAATGGATTAGCTTGGCCTCTTAACGTTTCTGTACAAGTGATAGGTGGAAAGTAGAAAGGGAGAGAGAATTAAAACTCCAAATCAGAGCATTTCCTGTTTAATAGGGAAGTTATCTTCAATATAGGGTTTCTTGTTTCCAAGCCACACAGGTCTTTGCCTTCCAGTTTAAAATAGCGTTAGCTTCCAAAATTTTTATGCTTTCTAAGAGTCTAATATATAAAATGTGCTTATGGAAGTATTCTTTTAGTCTAAAAAACAACAGGAACTGCTGTGCTCTAGGTAAAAATACCTATTATTTGATTATATTGATTTGCTAGTTCTGGAAAAAGAAACCCAGAAAGCATAAAAACAGTAATCTGCACTTATCTACGCATTTTAACTTTTCCCCTGATCTGTAATTGAAGCAAAAACCAGTAGTTTAGGATGTTAATCTGTAGTTTTAGAAACGTGAATTGCCTAAATATCTAAACTCATAATAACATGGTACTGTGTTATGCTAAATTCTTGCATTGAAATATTTTTATTTGATAATGTGTTATAACAATTCTCAATGTATAAGCTAGTGGAACTTCAAAATTTTCTGGAAATATTGGGAAGTACTCCATCACAGCTGTTTTCTTTTAAATATACATTTGGTTCCCTTGTTAAATTAGTGTCTTCCAGCCAGTTGTCAGATAGACGAGAGAACATAACTGGGGCTTCAATGAAGTGACCACAAATGTTTCTATTATATATAATATATATAACATATATTTCTATTTACTCATTACAAGTAAATCAAGAAATTAATAAAATTAGGGTTTGTTTTCTTATAAAATTAACATCTTCCTGTGAGTGTATTCTGTGAAATTATTTAATAGGCAGAGGTTCTTAAAAAATTATTATGAAAGTTTCAAATTAATAATGTCAAGAGTGTAAAAGAATCAAAACTTTCACTCTAATAATTCATCTGAACTTATTCTTAAGGGAAATTTTTTTTCCCCCTAGTATATATTAGGTTTTCTTAGGTTAAACTTTTTGGCTTTTAGATTTTATTTCTGTCCTTCTTGTTCAAGGTAGAATAGGTTAAGTAAGCAGTATAGTCTTTGTTTCAGTTAAATAGAACAGCTGAACTGGCTTAAAGCTGCTTATGGTCCCTAAAGGAGAAGAGGGTAAGAGGATGCACATTCTTGGTTGATCCTGCTCTGTTCCACCTAGTGAAGTAGTTCAGTATTTCACTGAAATTTCACAACTTGAGTTTGTCAACTTGTTTGCACCATCCCACTTCTCAGCATTTTGGTGGGTTGAATCAGCTCACTTAAAAAAAAAAAAAAAAAAAAAAAAAAATTTTCAGAGCAAAGCTACACCTACCATAATCTAGAAAAGATAACTATTGAAAAAAATAAAGCAAAACCATTGGAAATTTAACTTTTACTATTTTAATTGCAGTCACTTCTAACATGTTTACAACTTGGAATTTTTGTTCCTTGTGGATTTGAGTGTCACATACTTGTTTTCTGTTATTCTCACAAAGTTATAAGTACTTTTCAAATGTAAAAAACACTGTTCCTGCCACAAGGAGATAAAAACACACATGCAGAGGAGATTGAGGGAAATAGTATAGCAGGGTATGTGACTGTTGGCTGGTAAATAAGAATAAGCTGTTCTGTTGGGGGTTTTAATTAACTTGTCAGTATAAATCAGCTGGATTTCCCATGGGCATCATGGCAGATGAGGGTCTTCCAAAGGGAATTAACTGGAGGAAGGGTGAAAGCTGTACAGATGAGTTCGTGAAAAATGTTCTGTGCACAACAGACAGGAATAAGTCAGAGAACTGCAAATGCTAGGATAGGAGCATTGAAAAAAAAAAAGTTTTAAAAATGCAGAATCTGGTCTCTCTAATGAGGGAGAAGGAGATGGCATGAAATAAAACAGGAAAATGGGGGGGGGGAGCTGAAAAATAATGGAAAACTTGAATTAGATTTCTTGATATTGATGGCAGATTTTGAATAATACTGCAATCTTTGAATCTGAAACCTGAACTTTTGTCTAAGATGAGGGTAGCAAGCAAGCAGGAAGACTGGCACGTCAGTATCACTGCTGGTCACAGTTTCATAGGGTTATTAAAAGCTTTTGCAAATAGGAACAAGAAACTGGTAATTTGGGTTTTTGTTTTTTTCTTTTGAAACTGTATTAGTGTTAAACTGACTCTGAGATGTCAGGGTGAGGTTTCAGGAAAGGAGTTGGATTCTGTGTTAGATAAAGCTAGTGGTTGGAAGAGAGGCATATTTGAAAACCAAAAACAGGGATGTTCTGTGCTGCAGAACCTCAGATGCCTCTGTTTCTCAGGTTGCAGAGCTAAACATCTTCTAGAGTGCAAACCTAGCTTGGTGTAAACCCAGCAGATGATCTGAGTACTTGATGAAGGAGGACCCCCTCCTTTTGATTATACTGCAACAGAAAGTAGCTGGAACACTGTTCAGAGAGAATTTTAACTACACCATTGAAAATAATTCCCATTTCAATCAGGGAAAGCAGAGGCCCAGTCTGCTGAAAACACAGGAGGTTTCTCCAAGGATTTCTACATTCAGTAAAGTTCAAGGACAATGGTTGTTTAATGCTCTCTGTCGTAGTGAAGTCCAGATTCTTGTATGATGTACTCAGCAATGCTTTATTAACTGCACTGGAGATGGTGACTAACAGCAGTGAAGGAGCTGGTTCTGGGAAAGTTGTTCCATAGGGTCTAACTCTTAACAGTTTAACTTTTGAACCTCAACTGTTAAGGACTTGGTAGACAGTGGGACTCGGGGTGACCCACAGCACCGTAAGTTTCAGCAGTTTCCTTTCTGTGTCATCATCCTACTCCAAACAAACTTACCTCGGTTGGTAAAGGTACTACAAGTAGTCAGCAATGATATAAAATACAACCCTTGTATATTTAAAACCGTTCTGCTTCATTTCCATATTAGGATGCCAACATGACCAGTTTCCCTTTGAATGTACTTTTTTTTTTTTTCAGTTATTGTATTAAAAGAAACTTAAGTTTCTGTAAAGCTGGGACTTTTAATGAAGTGAGTTTAGGAACCCACTTATTTGCTTGCTTGAGCCTGAATTTGGTATTTCCTTCAGAAATTTTTTTATGTATTTTCATACTGTCACAACATTATTCTAATTTCAAGCCTGATTTTTGTGGTGGTATAATTAACAGACAGAGTACATTGATACAAAAACAGACATCTACTGGTTTTGACACTGAGAATTAATTATGAAATAAAAGACAGATTTGTGCTCAGGCTAGCATTAGCCTAGCAGTTCAAAATATAAGCAGTCACCTTGGAATCATGTAACTAAAAGTGACACCCTTTCTTTTACTATAGGCTAAATATATCTTGTGAACTTTAGTTAGATAAATCATCTGTGTGTCAGTTCTATCTGTTATTCTATTTAATTAATTTGGAAAATAGTTGTTGCTTTCCTTTGACAAGCAGAGAGTTCATGTTTGTTCAATACTTAAAAAAATGGTTATGCTTTTTGAAGTGGTTTAGATTATTATCAGAGAGGTTGTTCATTCTTACTAGAAAAAGGTGACATTCAGCATATCATTGGTAGCCAATTTTAAATGAAGTTTCAAAAGACTACCTATAATACCGTTTTTCAACCCCTTTAATTAGTTTTTGCATGGAATACTTTGCACAAAGTGCTGGCATCGTATTTTGCCCTTGTTCCCTGCAAGTGAACATAATTTGGATGCCTTTAATGCAACTTTGCTTATTTTATGGTAACAAAGACTCCTCCAAATATCCCATGCTGGTTATTACAGAAAAACATTGTGTTAGTGTGTTAATCTTGAGTGCACAAAGAACCACTGGAGGGTAAGAGGAGGGCATCTATTGGATAAGCTTTCAATATGATGGGAATGATAACAGACCTACAACTGGTGCAAAAAAACAGCTAATCTTTTACAGCATGTGATTAAAACCAGTGCATATCTTCTTCTCAAAATTTGTTTATTGATGCAGAGAAGAAGAGAAGACAAAGAAGGACCTTACTTTTGAGAAACCTGGCCATTCCAAGCTGCCACAATTTGTACTAGCTGCAGTGACCATTTCAAGTTTTTAGGCCTATATGTTCTGGGTGGGTTATTTTTGTGATGGATTGTCACTGTGATGGACGATCCTCTACTACCTCCTCTATGTATTTGTCAGTACAGTTGTAGCTGTAGTAGGTTTTACGCTTTTATAGTAAGAATTCTTGGGAAGATCAAGAAGTTATAAATCATCTTAGATTTTTGCATAACTAATGAAAAGGCTTCTGTTACAGGGAAGGAATGGTTATGAGGAGGAAAATGAAAATGCTGAGAAATCGGCTTTGGAAATCAGTAATTAATTTCTTCATTTCCTTCTGAGTAACGGGACAGACAGTCCTTTGTGCATTTTCTAGTTCCAGTGTAATTGACATTCCGATGCAGATTGGACCTTTCTTTAGAAGACAGGGATTTTCTAAGATTTAGAGAAGACTTTAAGTTATTCGTGTTGCTTTCACAAAAGGGTTTAGCAATTGTCTCCACTATGAAGATGACTAGGAATTGAAGTATTTACAAAACAGTATGTAATGCTATGTAACACTTTCCCAGACCACAACGTATGGCAATTTTCAGACATTTATGCTACCTTCTGCTTAGTTGGCAGTGAAACCACCAGCAGGTTACTGTTGGTTGTTCTCCAGGCTTATAAAAACCACATGTAGAACTGGCTGTTTACTGCCAGGAAGGGTGTTCATAGGTTTTGTACATGAATGTTTAGTAGGTGCATTAAGGAGCTCTTCAGAGCTGTATTTAAACACTAATTATTCCTACAGGCTGTCAAGAATTAAGGTAAGACTAGAAGTTCTAAGTTAGCATACATCCTATGCTAACTTAGTTTGTGGGAAGTTAGTTCTGGCACATAGTCCAGTGTTAAATATCATTTAAGAAGTTGCATGCAAAAATATCCTGTGTGTAAAGGTTTTCTGAACATTAACCAAAGACAGATATGACAATCTGGGTTGAAGTGTTTGGGTCTCAGTTTCATGCACAAACTGGTTATATTTAATAACATTTCCATTAAGCAATATGTAACATTTTAGTTACCAGCACTGTTGAGGTTTCACTTGACTTAACAGAAACATATGTATTCATATATTTTTCATAAAATGAAGTAAATTGGGGCTCTTGGTGTCAGCTGCAGGAATGAAATTAACATGGAATGGACTCAGGTCCTTTCTCATTAAATTCAAAAGCACCTGCTATATTATTATTTGGCTGTAAACCAAAAGAAAGAATGGTTTAGTTAAAGCTGGGGGGGGGGGGAATCACTTAATCAAATTTATACAGCTCTTTGAAAGTTACTGGAACTAAAGTAGTTGGTGATGTAATGTATGAAGTCAAAGAGTGTTTTGCTATGCTGGAGAAAACTAATGGAAACATTCACTTGGGGTAAGACAAATGGTATTAAATGAGAAAACACACCATGAATTGCAAATGGAGCTGAGTTAATTTGTTGCTACAGTAGTGTTGCCCTACTGTTAAATGAAGGCTGTGTAATTATCTTGCTGGCAGAGATAATGTCAAAACCTCATTTCTCCTTACATGCCTCATTTTTACATGAGGGCTAATTGAGCTGCAAGGTGACAACTGATTATATATAGCTATCATCAGGTCCTTTTGCTCAATTTGCAAATAATGTTATCTTTTTTAAGTGACGATTTTTATCACATGTCAAATTAAGGCATTAAAAAAACTTTTTAAAGCTATTTTAGTAATTTGTAGCATTGCATTTCTGTCACCATTTTATTTTTCAGTATTAATTAATTCTTCCTCCAAGATTCCTGATGTCCATTTACTCACCATCCCTATATTTAAAGTGCAGAGACCTTTGTACTAGTCATTTTCTCATGCCTCTTGATCGTTATGAATGAGAGGGAGCTTCATAATCCCAAATATACTAAGTTTTCTTTAACTTTTCCGTTGGGTTTCTTGTTTATTGGAAATGCTGCTGAGTAATTTTTGTTAATAAATTTCTGATTTAACAAATATCTGGATTTAAAACTTTTCCTTAAGAAACACAATAATACTGTGTCAAATAATAACACCTTTACCTGGAATTTACAAAATCACAGAATGGCTCAGGTTGAAAGGAACCACAGTGTGTCATCTGCTCAACTTCCCTGCTCAAGCAGGGTCATCCTAGAGCACATGCCACAGGATTGCATCCAGACAGTTCTGGAATATCTCCAGTGAGGGAGACTCCGCAACTTCTCTGGGCAACCTGTTTCAGTGCATGGTCACTCTCACAGTAAAGAAGTTCTTTCTCATAATCAGGTGGAACTTCTGTGCATCAGTTTCTGCCCGTTGCCTCTTGTCCTGTTGCTTGGCACAACCAAGAAGAGCCTGGATCCATCCTCTTGGCACCCTCCCTTCAGATACTTACAGAAATTTATGAGATCCCCTCTCAGTCATCTCTTCTCAAGGCTGAACGAGCCCAGCTCCATCAGCCTTTCCTCTTAAGAGAGGTGTTCCACTCCCTTAAACATCTTTGTTGCCCTCCACTGGACCCACTCCAGGAGCTCCATGTCTCGCTTGTCCTGTGGAGCCCAGAAGTGGACACAGCACTCCAGATGTGCCTCACTAGGGCTGAGTAGAGGGGCAGGATCATATGCCTCAACCTGCGGGTAATGCTATTCCTAATGCTCTCCAGGACACCATTGGCCTCCTTGTCCACAAGAGCACACTACTGGCTTGCGGACAGCTTTTATCCGTCAAGATCCCTGTTGTGATAGTTTTGCAATGTATAAAAGGATGCAGAGGTTTTTAATGTTGTTTAAGTGAACATGTTTTCGAAGTGGCTTTTGCAGTCTTTTTGTAAGCTCACCCTTCTTCTTCCCAAGGTTCCTCGGTCTTATCTATACCTTTGGAATGTTATAAGAGATAACTGAGAACTTATCTATTGGTTGTTAACCCCTTATTGTAATTGGTTGGTTTGTCCAATTGGTTTGGACCTCCTGGACTCCCAATGGTCACTTTGTAATCCCCCCAAGAGCTATTTAGGTTGCTACCCAGAACAATAAACTCTCTCTGCCTCTCTCCTCACCCTTGCTGCTGTCCTGTGGTCTCTGCAGGGGCCATGGGGTCCATGTGGTGGGGGAGGGAGGGGGAGAGCACGCTCCACTCCAGGACTAGAGGTAAAGGGAAAAGCCTCTAGCTCGGAGTCCCCCTCCCTATCCCCCTTCAACGTTCGTCAGATCCCCAGGTCCTTTCTTCTCCCCAAAGTTGCTTTCCAGCAGGTCAGCCCCCAGTGTACTGGTGCCTGGGGTTTTTCTCTCCCAGGTGCAAGACCCCTCATTTGCCTTTGCTGAATTTCATAAGGCTCCTCTCTGCCCATCTCTAACCTGTCAAGGTCCCTTTGAAGGGCTGCACAGCCCTCTGGGGTACTGGCCACTCTTCCCAGCTTTGTGTCATCAACAAACCTGCTAGGGAGGCATCTGTCCCTTCATCTAAGTCATTGGTGGATTAGTTAAACAATACTGGGCCCGGTATTGAACCTTAGGGGGGCATCACTAGTGAGAGGCCTCCAGCTAGACCCTGTGCCAAGGATTGTGACCCTCTGGGATCTGCCATTCAGCCAGTTCTCAATCCACCTTACTGCTCATCCAGTCAACACTTTCTGAGTTTGCCAATGAGGATGATGTGAGAGATGATGTCAAAAGCCTTGAAGCTGAGGTAGACAGTGTCCACTACTCTCCACTCATCCATCCAGGTAGTAGTTTCATCATAGAAGGCAATCAGGTGGTCAAGCTTCACCATGACCAAGGAGCCACTTCACTTCGTCCATGCAAAACTAAAGGCTAACGTTATTTGCCCTGATGCTTTTTCTTGGTCTGTTTAGTCTCTGCTTTGCCTGTAGATGCAGTGCAGTCTCTTTCCAAGATCTTAAAGCTTTTTGACCCTAGCTATGTTCTTGAGAACTAAAATAGAAACAGTTCATTTTATATTCCACTGATCCAGAGGAACCAACCTGGATTTCCATGTTCTTGCCCAGCAGTGCTGAACTACAGAAGCGATGTGTGACACAAGCGTTAAGAACATACTTGGAAAAAGAGAACTATCAAAATCTGCCACTAATCCTGGGGAAAAAAAAAAAAAAAACAATTTTCACAACTGTTCATAAATTTCGTGCATTATTTGGGAATACTGTTCATAAAGTATATACTTGACAAATAGTCTAGTCTGAAATCATAGTATATTGGCTCCACTTCCCCCTTGTGCATACAGCTTTTGCTGAAGTGGAACCTGGAAGGTTTGATACCCTTGTAATGACTGTCCTGTGCTTCAGAGCAGTCAGACTCCCACCAGGGGGTGATTCTAGTCTAAATGGTATTTTATAACAAATTTAAAATAGAAAAATATTTTAATTTGTAAAAGTAAAAATAGTGACAGTTTGTGTTTCATTACATACATCTCAAAAATAAAGCATCATAACTTCTAACTGATTGAAGTTTAATAATGTGAGACCTTCTTTGCTAAGCCCCTATATTTACTCAGGATTCAAAACAAATGCACACTTTCATTTTCAGATCTTTTATTAAACTTAAACATGTGGGTTTATATTTTAAATAAATAGGCACACTTCTTCAATGGACTTGATGAAGTTCAGCCCTGACTTGGCTTTTAAACAAGAGACATAATTATACAAAGTTGTCTAAATATACAATCTTCTATTTTACTTTATACTAGGCAGTAAGATAACTGTGCTTTGAGGGGAAAACCTGAAAAGTGCCTTAGTATTTTCTTATGCTGATACTCTTTTCCATACTATTTGTATCTTGTAGTGCAGGAAAGATACTCCTCTTTATTGGAAACCTCATGACTGAGACCTTAAATCATTTTACTTTATTAGATCGTTCTGCATTTGGAAATTAAATGTTGCTGCTTAAAAAAGGAAATTACTCCAAGACAATTCTGTCTCCTGCTTGTCTGACATCAGGGAAAGGCAGGAACAAAAATCAGAGAGCTTCTCCTGGATGAAAGGAGTTACTTGAAAGTGAAATGTGCAAATCCATCAGTGATATTTTAATAATGCTGGGTCATGTTGAGTTCTGAATAATTTAATCATTTGGTGTATGTTTGCACTTCTGTATGAGACTTTGTTGGAAAATACCTTTTTAATGACTGACTTGAATCCTGAACTGTTTTTTTAATAACCTCAATGTTCATGTGATAGCTTTTAAATCTGAGAGTGTATAGTAAGTTTATACTTATTAAATTCTTCATAAATATAACACAGTTCTCTCTCATGCAGTACAACTAACATAGAAACTGAAAGATATTGCTGATCTAACAATACCAGAAAAGTTAGGGGGTTTTTGGGTTTAAGCAGCATATGTAACCATTAACCAGGTCAGACCTGCATTTTATTTTATTTTTTTGGAAGTTGTTCCTTTTGAATGACTTCCAGGTAGAAACATTTCTGCTGTATTTATGTACTACTTACTGTGAGGTCCTAGTTAACTCTCTTTACTGGTGACCTTCAGCCTGGTTTAAGCCTTAAAAGAATTTTTATTTTTTTTTCCTTCATTAAGTGACTTGACTAAAACCTTTGACTTTTTCGCTCCTGCCTTAAATGACTGCCTGTAATGAACAGCAGAAGCATTACTCTTGGTTTCCACAGATTGAGTTCTAGGGGTTTTAAAATATTGTGGACATTAGAGAAATTGTCAGGTTTTCTTAATAATATATCCATGACTGCTAATAGAAAATAAATCCATGCTTCACAAGATTTTCACTTTAGATAAAGGTAATTGTTTTAATAATGGAAAAAGAAGTGGGTATTGAGAGTATTCAAATAAAACCAGGAAATATTTTAGAAGCATTTGTCTACTTGAATATTTACTGATACTGAGGAAAACATCAACAGTGAGTAACAAGTTTCCACTTTTAAAATATTTATGCAATAATAAACCTGTGGTAAAAGTATGCAATTCTTCGCATGGCATTATTTTCTTAAGCTTGCTTATTTCTTATGTGCTTAACGTTAGCACGTTCTTCATTGTATTCTTTTGTAGCCTTTTGGAAAAGTACACTCCCATTGTACTTAAGATAAAATTATTTCTTTACAGATACATAAAGTAAATATTAGTTTACAAATACAGAAGAGTTACAACACCGACTCACTGGATTCTAAAGCAGGCATAAAGTTTTATTTTGCTGTTACAGAATTAGAACTTCAGGGATGCTCTGAAGCATGTGTATTCCATAACTACAAACTAATTCTGACATTCCAAAATATCCAAGATAATGGTTCCAAATATGCCACGAGTAACATTGGTGGTATTCACTGCAGGTGCTCATGGGGACTTGCAGAGCTCTGAGGATGTTAGGCTGCCCTCGCCTGTGACCTCATAATTTCCAGAAGCAGGTGGAGGTGGCAATTATAGCTATGGCCACTATCTTGAACCTTCTGTAGTAGGTGATGAATTGTAAATGGCTAGACCCAGTGCACAACAATAAACTCAAATAAATCTTCAATGTGTAATAATGACAAGACTGAAAGACTGGCAGTTATAACAAGGCTGCTGTTGTCACCCACTTTACTGAAGCCTTGATATCCATCATTATCAGCTGGAGCTAGCTCAAGAGTCGGACAAGAAGGTCTGAAGAAGGATGAGTTGTTTGCGCTGAAGCGTCCAGTAGGTCCCATCTGGCAGAGAGTAAATGGGATTTTTTTGCCTGTTCACTGGGCCAGAGCTGTCCATCATTTTGGGCAGATATCTGATCACTTCATGCTGTGGGACAATATGGCTTTGTGCTGTTTGGTACAGCAATGGCAATTAAAATAACTAAATTTTTCATTTATTTCAAGCTTCTGTTTTACCTTACCCAAAGGTGATCCTAAGAAGCAATCTTTGCATTAGCAAAGCTTTTTATTTCTTTGAGTCAGGAAGTCAAGTGAGACTAGTCAATGCCAAGTTACTAAAAACTTTAAGGTGGTAATCAAATTTAGAAATGCACAATGGAATTTTTGTCTATATTTTCATAGTAGCATGCTTTAGATTACATGAAAATATCAAAATAGAACACAGAAACTGGTGGAAACGTAAAATCATCTTAAGTGCTTGCGCGGAGGTAGCAGGGTTGCTTAGCCCCTGGCAAGTTTCTTGTAATTACTATAAATCCTAATTGTCTTAATGCATCTTAACTTGATACTTTTCTCTGCTGAGTAGAACTCTGCTGGGTTTACATCTCATATGTAGCTTTCAAATGTATTTATCAACAAGCGTGAAGGATTATTCCCAAAAATATTGTACACGAGAAATAAAATGTGAAAACTGAGTACTGCTTACTTTAACATGGCAGCTTATCTAATATTCGTTTGATCTTTAGACTTTTCAATCAGATCGTAGGATTAATCAACATAACGTGTTAATCAGTGAATCCCAGATTGATTCCCCCTGCCTTAGAGGTACAGCACATCTTCAACAGAAGACAATTCAGTTGATTGAATATTAATTTAGGAAGTTAATATAATTGCACTTTGTAAATTTGTTTTGTACTTCTGTTTTAAGATACTTAGTTGCAAGAAAAAACATCCCATCAGATGTCGTCATTTTAAAATGAAGGTGATTTTAGTAGAGGTTAGAATTTTATAGTATCTAGATTGCAAGCTGCTTAACAGCAGTTTGTTCTGTAAAGCTGTCTTATTTTGCATTCAGGGTAGTTCTTACAAAGCTTAATCCTGGCTTTAAAAGATTCAGACTTGTGAAGTGATGCATTATAGATATGTAGAGTCAGGTGTTCTTTTAATTTTAAAAGTATTAAGTGCAATGGGAAAATATTATTCAAGCTTGTATGTTTTTGTTTATATTTTAGAAGTGTTACATTTTATACAGCCTCAGCTGTGTGATAACAGTTATTTTATAAATATTTTAATGTCTGTGATTATTAAAAGTCTGTAATGCAGGTTCAGTAACTGATGTCCAGGCCAACTGACATAGCATCATTCATTTTTTCTTTATTTCATAATAAATCTTGAAGCCTGAAGGCATTAGAACCATGCAGATTTCTCTGCATTTTAGTGTCTTAATGGAATAACAACTTCCAGATTTGAAGTTGCGGCATATTGTATTCCATCTCTGTAGACTTAGCTCAAAACAGCGGTAGCCACACGAAAATATATGTCAAGAACACTGTTTTCTCATATTGGAATTTAGGCAATTTGTTTTCAGCCAGAGAGCTGTTTCTAACCTATTTTTGGAGCCCCTCTGTGGCCTGACCATACGTTCTAACATAATTTATGGTGGCACTGTAACATATGGACTTTTCATCACTGTCCAGCTGAAATCCTCTGTTGGACATAGATGCAACCTCATACGCAAACTCCCAAGGCAGGTATTTTAGAGTACTATTTAGTTTTGTGTTAGCTGAATTCATCACTGTGTCTAGCATAGTGTCAGGGTTGTTCTGTGCTTTTTCTGTTTAACAGTAGTAAGATATTTCTTATGTGTATTCTATTTGCAAATTGTCCATTAAATTTGGATTTTTTTAGCAAATAAACTAATTCCTGATGAGCATGAGCATCATGAGACCTCCAAAACTTCAGGTTCTGATTGAGCTGGGCAATACAGAAACAGAAAGCAAAAATAGTCCTAGACCCAGGGAGCTTTACAGTTTTAAATACCTAGAACAGTAGAAGCTGGAAGCAAAAATATTATCTCACAAGTGCCAATACCTTGTGACTGAAACTATGTTGTGTTTGTAATGGATGTGTTTTATTTCTATTGCTTTTGGACATGAGAGCATCAGTCGAGGGAGAGGACAGCAAGGGACTGGTATGGGAAAAATAAAGGAAGGACAGTAAAAAAGAGTAGGAAGAATTTGGAGACAAGTCACGTAATATAAATAAATGGAAAGACAGAAGTTTTTAGTGCTTTTGTTTTTCTTTCCTGTAAGAACTGGTATAGCAAAGGGTATGCAGCTGATATTAAGACTTCTGTAAAAGTAACTGGGAACTGTGAAGCTATATAAACACTAATAGTAAAGTAATATTATTGTTGTCTAATATTCACTTACTAAAAATTGTTTAAATCTTTCTCCATATACCTGGGCTTCTTAAATTTTGTGTCCAACCAAATGGAAGGACCGAAAGAGATTAAAAATAACTTACATTTGCAGAATGGTAGTTTTCTTAATTCCCTAATTTTTTTTATCAGTGTCTTCATTTTCTATACCTAATAAATATTAATTGCACTAATTAGAAGTTGAAGTATGGGGAGGGGGGATTATCAGCAGTGTGTCTCAAAAAGGTGGGTTTATTTTCCTGTTGACTAATGACAGTCTCATTTACTAAGAGAATATCAAGGCAAAATATAAACCCCTATGAGCTACACTTCAGTGAATACTTTGCTTCTACTTCCCACAGAAAAATAGATATAATACTTTTTAAAAAAATAATTTGTATTGTTCCCTACTGTCATATTCAGTGCATGTGTAGACCACTGGGCATTTCAACATCAGGCCAAAAAGAAGTCACACACAGGAATGTACAGAAATAGGAAATGTACAGGTATGGCTGAAACCCTGTCTTTGCTGCATAACTTAGACATTTGAGGCAGGGTTGTAGGCAAGTTCCTGTCTTGACAATTTCAGAGCCTTCTCATGAGAAGTGTACTTAAGGCTGCATAGGTGTGGTGGTGGCAGTGGCAGAAGCATCATCTGTTCTTTGTGTAACTCATCATCATTGGTCACACTAAGCAGATATGATGTTTTTCTCTCTTCTGTAGCTGCAGTTTCCTGACTTTTTTCACAGCAGATCTTCTAGTGTGTAAGAAATAGTATAAGGAAACCTTATGAAGTCATAATTTTGTTCATAGAAACATGTTGAGTAACAAAAACTAAAATGCAAGCAGAAGCGTTTTTAGTCTGTTCTCAATATTACAAGATACACACTTAAACACTGTCAAGCTAGTAGCAGTTACTTCAATTTTCTTCAGCTGTTCCCTGCTTGATCTTTATACTGTGAGAAAAAAATAACTCATGGTTCTGAAACATGGTAATCATCAAACCAGTCCAAGAATCTTCAAACAGATGTAATTCTGCTTTGTTTGTTTTGTTACGGTAGTGTTTGTCTTTAAAAAGCTAATGTTTCTAACCTGAGAATATATAGAAACAGTTATGGTAGTACCTTGTTTGGCCCATTCTGTACAGTTGCATTGCAGCTCAACTCAGTTTTTCTTTAATATTGTAGAGCAAAAGGAGCTTTTATAATGTGAGCATCTCTACACTGGGAACTGTCTTGAAAATCTAAATTAGTTTCATTATAGAGCTCAGGTTCCTTGCACAGATATCATTGCTGATATTTTTAATTACATGACTGATCTGTCATTTCTACTGTTTGCATTTGCAGACAGTTTATTCTAGAGGAAAAACATTTCATCATTTAAATCTGTGATGTGAACTGATTATTTAGATGTACTCCACATGATAAATTCTGAAAGACTCTGGAATCTCTTAAAATGGTCGTTCATCATTTCAAGCTAAGTTTTTAGAAAGCCTGTGTAATTGCAGGGTAATTGTATAATTGCACATCTTAATTATTATATTTCTTACTTAGCAAGTTATATATATTTGCACTAATTATACTACCAAAATGTTTGATTACTAAATTATAGTTGCATATGGGGGGACTCTAATCTGCCAACTGAAAACAAGTTTGTAGCTAGTATTCTGCAAACATAGTTTTCTTAAAAATAAATGAATTTAACATAAAAATGATTGTATACTATTGTGGTGTTCTCAGGTTACACAGAAATAACAAAATGGTTGTCTGAGAAAAATATTCATGATATTATGGCTGAAGACAGGGTAGGGATATACCAGCAGATGGAACAGTAGAAAGAATTTAATATACAGAATTGGGGTTTAATTGTTATTAGGAAAAAAACAAATAAAACCAGTTTTTACAACAAGACTTTGTCCATAACTATTGTTTATACCCACTTCACACAGTTCTTCACTCTCACCTCTAATATTTCAGTATCCCCTTTGGCTTAACATTATTTTATTTAATTTTTTTTAATATATAAGGCTCTTATTTAATCTCTGTTGAGAATGTTCCCAGCCTTTGTCATATCAGTCAATAGTGTGTGTCAGCTTTGACTTAGCTTTCTTTCTAAATCATGTTATTTGGACAATTTTCTTCTTCTGTCTTTCTACACAATTTTAATCTTTTGCTCAGGCTCCCATCTTTCTGTATTTTCAGTTACAGTTTCTTGTCTAGCCTTGACAAAATCAGTCTTACCTGTTTATACACATTTAGAATGTGGTGACAAAGGTGGTCTTCTGAGCTGAATATCTTTGCAGTATTATCCTTTTACTGCCTTCCCTTTCCCAGATTTTCTTCAAAATTTAAGGTGCTTTTTTTTCTCATAAGATCCTTCCAAGTTGATTTTTTTTTTGTAGGCAACAACCCATTACATCAAGGTATCTGAGTTTAAAGTGTAGTTTAAGATTTACACCTTGCTTTGGGGGCATTTATATGTGAGTTTGGGTTTTTTGGTGGTGATGGTTTTATTTGTGCCATGTAGCTCTGTGTACAAGGTACTAATATAATGTATCATGCTGCATTTTTTTCTTCAGGTACCCCTTATATGAGTGTAGTCAAACTGACACCATAACACCAAAAGCAAAAACAGTTCCTCCAGTATCATGATATATCAGTCATACTTTCTTGTATTGTCACTTACCTTCTGTTTCAAAACAGAAAAGTCAGTTTTTGCGTGTTTTTCTGTATAGCTGAAAAATCTCCATCGTTGCAGTCTCTCTGTGCATTTTGCCTGATGGTCGATGATCTTATCCTAGGAAAGTTTTTTTTTTGCTAATCTAAATCTACCTTCTTGCAATCTTGAATTTATTACATTAATAATCAGAGGTTAAAATTTACATGCTTTTCTTTGTGATAACTTACAGTCTTTGAAGCCCTGTATGTCATACTTTCCCTCTATTTTCTTCATCTAAAGACAATAATATGGGGGGTGTGAGCTATGATACGAGGAACCAGAGTCCTGTCACCACTGTTCAGTCAGTGTGTTCCCACAAGATCACAGAATCACAGAATGGATCAGGCTGGAAGGGACCACAGTGGGTCATCTGGTCCAACCCTCCTGCTCCAACAGTGTCATTCTGGAATGATGTCTGCTTCATGAGTTTATCGTGTTTGGTAGCATGCAACTTCTACTGCTTTTTATGAGAAAGTGAAAGGCTTGGAGTCCTCACTGGGCTAGTTTTACAAATGTCAGTCCATCCCCTTGAACAGAGTTTTTGATAAACCAGTATTTTCCCAAGAGGGGAGATGGGAGTCCAATGAAATAATTCAACCACCAAAACCCAGCAGCCTCTTTTAAAAGGACAGCTTTAGAGCTGTGAAACCTTGATTTGTCTGTAATTGCCACAGTTAGATTGCCTGCGTGCAAGTTGCTCTGACTTATTGGGGGGTTTTCCCAGTTTTGTGTTCTTAGCTTTTTGCTGTTCAGTATCTTAATCACACTCTTTGGAGTGCTGCTAGGAACATGTCTACTGGAATAAGATTCCCCATCTGTAATTATTTCTGAAGGTGATCAGCTGTGATTTTAATCCGTTATATATATACTAGGTGGTGTATTGATTTTTGGCTAATGATAACTTTTAATAGACCTGTCATGCAGTATCAAGTCAGATGCTTTAGAGAATTCTTTAGGCTTAGATGTACTTCATAACCCTTATATGATGCAGCAATGTAGTCACCTTAAAACAGTTGCGTTATCTCGGTTGATGAGACTTAAGACATTCTTCCAAGCATGTCAAGTGGATCAGTCTCACAGCTCTGTTTGCTACAAAAGAGATGGTGTCTTGCACCAAAACCAAACAATAAGCCTGACATTCTTTTTCCCACAAGCACTATTCAGTATCAGTAATGATCTATCTGATGGTGGATATGCTTAATTTATGTAGTGACCACCTAAGAGAACTTAGAGTTGCATAAAGAAGGGTTTTATTTTTGCCAGAGAGATGTGTTAGTGTTCTGTGAGAATAGGAGAGTTCTGAGTAGGGGAAGTAAACAAATGATCAGTTTTATTTATCTCCTAACTTGACTGAATAGATGTAGACAACTGATATGTCCTGATAGTGAGAATCTCAGTCACAGTTCCCATGGATGAATTCTTGGTCTTTACAGTGCAGTCATTGCCAACAGCTGCTTAGTCTTTGTTTTCCTGAAAAAATATTCTTTCTTCAGTTCCTAAACTATAGCCTGTTTTTGCTCTACTACATAATTGAATGTTTATGGAAGGTGTTCTCTGACACCAGTTCTTAAATGTCTTGACTTGGGAGTACTGGAAAGCAAGATGTTTTTACAGCTTTTAGTGCTTAGGTAGCTATCTGATTATTATCAAGAAACCTTTAAGGGACTATTGAAAAAACAAATTACCCTTTTGTTTTTAAGTATTTCCTCCTATGACTGCTGACATTTTCATCTATTTCTAGGATTTCATGTTCCAGTTTTCAACTCAAGTACCTTTGTCTAATAATCATTTTTTGTTCATAAGAAATGTGACATACTATACATCTTAATATATACTTTCAAAAAAAGGAATCTTCCATTTTAAAGAAAAGAGACCAAGTCACGTACACATTTTGTGTGTACACAAATATTTTAATTTTTTACTTTCTTTGCAGTTAACTGAGGTAACATACTAGTATATGAAACAATAAAAATCTCTATATATGAGATTGTTGTTAAATGCACAAGTTTTTATCAAGGCCATATTTTGTGAAGGAGGCAAATCTGAAATAGAATGTTAGAAAAACATTGGGAGACTCTTCAGATACATTGTGCTTTAATTTATAATGTATAATCTATACATACTGTATAAACTATATAAAGAATCAAGCAATCATGTCTTTCAGTGTTATCTATTGCCATCATTCCCCATGCATTGAGGCTCTCACTATAGCTATTACTATAAAACGTTCCCTAAGTACATAAAGGCTCTAATCGTTAAGATTTTTATTACCAGCCACACATACAGAGCTGCAAATTGCCTTGTTTCAGATTTATTATGTATTACTCTAGAAATTCTATAAAGATCAAAAGAACTGATTACAATGTTGACCTTTGCATTAACTCATCTGAATTTAAATTCAAGTGTTTGATTTGGGAAAATAAGTCCATTTATCATAGGTCTGCTACTGAGGGGATTGTGCAGCCCTGATTGGGAGTGCTGAGACCAAATTTATTTATTGAGCATGGGCTTGAAAATTGTTTGTAGGACAAGAGGAACAAAAGTTTGACCTGCCATTGTGTCGCACCCAGGGAACAATGTGGCAGCTGCCCTTTTCAAATATCTAGCAGTTTGTTTTTGCCGAAGAACCAAAAGATATTTATAGTTCAAATACATTTAACTGCTTCAAAAATGGAAGCCAATGAGAATTTTCTCATGGTGAAATAATGAACAGCTAAATACAAATATTGCAGCCTACCAATGTGGAAGAAGACATGGGGTATTCTGGATTTTAACATTCCCTTTTTCAAGTCTATTTGAAGTTTACTGTCCTGTAAATATAAATATTTATGAGTACATTTTAGAATTGATTCTATCAATTAATTAATTGTAGCTCATTTAATGTGCATATTTATACGAGCTGAAAGACTAGTCCCTTCAGGAAGGTAAGTAAGACTAAAAGAAATGGAAAGTAACGGATCTGGAAGTAATGCATCCATACAGAACCTTTGTGGTAGTATTCACTTTCTTGTGAAATACTAAAAGTGGGGATTTTGTCAAATAAGTACAACTTACACTTTAAAATGTTGGAGTTGGCAGTTTTGTGTGCTTACTCTGAGGTGTCAACATGTGAGGCACATAATTTACTACTTAAAGATATTTCCCCTCTGGTTTGGAATAAACTTGTTATATTTAATGTAAACTTAGAGTAAATAAATTCAGATAGAATATAAGTCCTTATCTGTTTGCCGGGTAGTGACAGCAGGTGTACAAATAGGCTGCCATGATGCGTAAGGCTGCATGGAAAACAAGGCATTTGTTGTTTGCGTGCTTGTGTTTTTACTCTAGGGCTGGTAAATGCACAGACACTACAGTGACGATGTACCCAGCACATTTGTTACTGTTTTACTTGATCTTTTTTAATTTTTGCTAGGGAAAATATATATCATTATACGGAATAATTTCAGCAGAAAATGCTTTGCTTAAAACGTTAGTATGCTGGGAATGTGTTGATGTTGGAACTCTATCCCCAAGTGATTCAAATAAAGAAGAGACAAGTGGAGATAAAATACCATTTCTGGTACGAGAAAAGGCTTGTCTTGACATATGGGTTGCAACTCTTTGTCTAAAGTCACTCCAAAGAGCCAGCAGGAAGGACGGGTTTCAGAAAATAGTTAATATTTGTTCCACCCCTAAAATAACAAATACAGATCTGTTTGAGACACCTAACAAAGTCTGCTTCTGGAAGTTCAATTGAGACATTTTTATTTATGGATCCAAGTCATATGGCTGAGAATTTAAATACTCTTAGTGGAAATGTACTTTTTATGTATGAGGAAAAATCCAGCTTTTAAGATATGTATATCATACATTTAGTAAAAGTGACATTGCTGCCTTTAGGGTTCCTTGGGCTTTCCATTTTCAAGTATTTTAAAGATTACCAACGCTATTATTCTGTTGCTGCATGGTATCCCTAAAACTTCATGTTTTAAACTCTGCGATTTTCACTTCCACGAGCTGAATTTGAGTGATGATTCAATAATAGATGAGGACTGTTTTAATGCATGCAAAAGGTTGTAAGTACATCCTGTCCTAATCAGCCCAGAGTTTTATGGGTTCTGAAGTCAGCAAACTTTAAAAACAATTGTGAGGGATATTGTCTCATCTCCGGTGTTTATTCCCTTTTTAGACACCTAGTGAAAACCTAAGTGCTCCATTAAAATGAACAGCTCAGCTTTGGGAGAGTTAGTGGGGTTTTTTTGTTGTTTTTACTAGGTCTTTTTAGTCTACCGCTCTGCTTGTTATGTGCACCATTGTCTGCAGGTTTATGTTTTTGCTATGTGAGGAAATGTAATCCAGAGTTGGAAGGAAAGAGCTTGATTGTATTAGGGGTAATTTTTTTTTCGCTCAGAAGTTGTTAGTCGTTTACTTAGTGGGGAATCCTGAGGAACTGTGCAAACTTAAATTTTTAGGAACTTCCTTTCCAGAATTGTTGTTAAACTGGAGGAGCAATGGGAAACCAACCCTCATCCTCTGTCTCCAGTTTCTTCACTGAGGTCCCATATTTGTAATGTTTTACTTAATTTCATCAGTAGTAATTTTGTAACTCTGTTGTAGACCTCTCACAGTATTTCAACTGGTTTAAAAAAAATAAGTATCTTTCAGTAGTAGATGCAAAAAAAGGGTGAACACTTCTGTGTAGACTGGAATCCTAAAGAGCTTTTGGGACAAAATATTATTCCTACAGAGAAGACTAGTGTCCATTCTTTTGGCACAAAGACTGACTGATGTCAAGTGGAAAGAGAACAGACACTGAAATACTTGGATTTTAAAAGTAGCTCCCTTATTTAAACTACTGTAATTTCTAAGCATAATATGTTTTGGAAAACTGTGTTAATACAGATATACCTACAGAGTCAAAACAGCCTCCCTTGGTCTTCCTATCCCTTCCTTCCAACCCTAAGTTTTGTAAATTTTAACGTGTTTAGCCTATTGGCATGATGAAGAAAACATGCTCCAATTGCCAAAAGATGTTCTGGAAGCAGGTCACATCTCTTTCATGTATCAAGGTTTTTTTCCCCTGCTGTTCTCTGTTTGTATGTTTATCATTTGACTAAAAACTAAATCCTTGAGATAGTATTCTTCTTAAATATTTTTAAATGGCAGAAGTAGCACGAAGATTTAACAAACTACAATGTTACTTAATTCTTGAATCATTCCAGAGCACTGTATTGTGTTGTTTGCTTATTTTACCTTTCACTAGAAATGTTTTTGCACATAGTAAACTATGATCTTATCTAAAGATGAAGTCCCTTCAAAGACTTCCAGGGGCTTGGAAAAGTCCCACAATAGGAAAGAGGAATTGTTCATCACAGTGAAATGGTGCTCTAATGGTGGATCATACAAAATTACAGGAAATAACTTAAGAGACTTTATGCTAAGGTACAAATGGAAAATATACTGTTATTAATTTTAGCCAAAAAATCTCTCTTGAGTATTTTGATATGAAAGCTTCTGTAGCTGATAGGCTTTCACTTTGAATCAATGAAAACAGCAGTACCCTCCCCGTATCTTATGATAGAAATAAGTAGGAATTTGATTAGAGCAGAAGCTTCCAGAGGTGATCTCACAGATCTCCAAGTATAAGCAGGAAATAAATATGAATTCCTGTTGTGGACTGAAGTCAAATACATTTCTGGAAGTGTTTCATGGAAATAGGAA
>NW_020955728.1:633118-639613 GCF_003031625.1 Empidonax traillii | reverse complement strand
TTCTTTTTGTATCAAGTTAGATAAATATGAAATTTTCAATGTTCAGGACAATTCATTGGGTTTGAACTTTGTTTAGTTGGTGTTGTGGATGATGAGCTAGGCAGAGGGTGTATGTCTATATCTCTTAGTTTTAGAGCTGGAAAGATTTATTTTTTTTCCTAAGGATTATTTTGTGTGTCTGTTACTTTTCCAAGAAGGTGCCTTGAACCACGTAACTAATGCCATATTTTCCTCCACCCCAAGGAATGGGCACATTTGTAAGTAGAAGGTATACTTACCACTCAGTAAGCACCGTATTTTGATGGGCAGATGACCTCTCATTTAACAGAAAGATGAATCATTCCTTATTAATAGGAACTGCTTTCATAACTTTCCAGAGTTTTCTGTAAGTTTTCTTTTTTCCATTCAATATTTTCCTCAATACATGGCTATATGCCGGAAGAACTTGAAAATGTTCCCAAATATTTCATGGCACTTATGGCACCTTTTCAGTGAACATTATTTCTTGCCAACAGCATTCTTCCTAATTAGTACATCACTATGTATTTATTATTTTTAAAGTAGTTCATAAAAACTCAATATTTATTTTGGTTTTTTGCCACTTAAATATTTGTGTGTTGTAATGCCAAATTCAAATGGCTGTTTCCCCAAATTTTTCTTCTTTGCCACCTTCACAATTTAACACTATCGAGGATATGATACATACAACAGCGTTTTCAGCCAATATGTACAATTTCTTGAATGCTGCCATCAAATGCAATTTCTTAAGAGATTCAGCCAAAGTTACGGATGTGCCTGTTTATATTTTTTCCCAATGAATTGAACTGTTTACTTTCTATAATTCTTCTGAAACTCATAGTTTCTGTAACTCTTCTTAAATGTAGCACTTTCCAGTTAACTTCGTTGAATACTGTATTTATGCTGTTGATGTCCAGTCAATAAGTAAATAGATGAACTTTGTCTTGACCAGCAATTTTCACTTTTCTAGGAGAAATTTGAGCATCTTATCAACAGTTTGGAGCCTACCATGTTTTCTAGTGTTAAGCCTACCTGCACACTAAACCATCCTTAATAATGTTCTGAGTTCCCTCAATTCAGCCTCCATTCTGATACTGTGTAAACTTTTAGGTATTCGGTAGGAAATGGAATAGTCTATCAGCATAATATTGCTTGAGTAGCTAAATAAAAGGTACTGATCCTGAAGGCTGCATTTAGAAAGCAAACATCACAGATATGCTTTGGCTGCAAATGAAATGAAAACTTAGTAACTCACTGTAAAAACTTGGGCTAAGATTGTACCACAACCAAATTGAAAGGCAGGACTTTGTGTTGGTGATATTTACTCCACTGTCTTTGGGATGGTAGAGAACATGAATTTGGTTATATTGACCTGATGTCTTTGAGCCTTAAACAAAGCAGAGAGATTCAAAGAATTCCACAAGCATCATTTTTTTAAAGAGATAGTCATTATTATATTTCAGTAGTCTCTTAGCTTTTATCTTACTGTAGATTTCTGTGAAGGTGTGCTTTTCCAAATACTTTCACTTTTTTTGTGGTAATGTTCACACATAGTACCTTCTGCTTTCATTCTGGCTCATTTTCCTATTCTTTACTTCCCAAACTAAAATCAAATATGTATTCCAACATCCCATAGAGGAGTATTTATTTTTCATTCTGGTATTAAAAATTCTTCCCTTGACTAAAAGTGAAGTTTGCATCTTGGAGAATGTCAGATTGTACCACAAATAGTCTATGAAAGCTTCTGGGCATGTATGAATTTTTAGCACCGAGGCTGTCACTCATAAATAGCTGGACACAATGTATTTCCATGTCAGAATTCTTCTCCTTTCATCTCCCTGTCTTGGACAATGTTTTGGTGAGTCATGTCATACTGTTATGCAAGGTGTAAGTTTTAAGGGCAATTTGTCTTTATTAGGGTCTAAGTTGGCTCTAAGTGTTTCCAGAATAACATAGTCATATAAATGTAGAATGCTGGTAGTTGATTCAAGATCTTCTCTATGTCAAAGACTCTCTTTGACTTCTTTTCTTTTTCATCCTATGATAACAGGTAAAACAATGTTCTGAGTCCCCAAGGGCAGCTTAGGTTTCCCTTGGCATTTTGCAAGGAGTTGCTGATAGCCACAGGCCAGAATTATATGAAGTATGATGTCTACCCTGAGGTGGTTGGAAAGTCAGTCTTCTCCAGGACCTGGCAAATGTGCTTTACGGCTTTGTGTCTGTTCTCTGTGCCCTGCAACACGTTAAACACTTGCAGCAGAGAGAAAAAATACTCTTTACTTAATCCTCTATATAGTCAGAACCCAAAAAATTAGTTACTCCTCTTGTCCTTGTTTCTTGTGATGCTTTGTAAGTAGAGGGTATGCTTTTGGTAGCCAAAAGTTTTTTGTATGTGATTTTATCAGGAATTCCAGAAGCCTGAGGCAACTAATGTGTTGCATAGTGACCAAAACCTATTGTCATAGATCTGGCCAGAAAAGTAAAATTAATACTACCAGAGACATCAGAGCAGAGTGAATTGTCTTTCCCCCATGTAATTTCCAGGAACAGAAGAGCCTGTAAATTAGTACAATGCATCTTGCAGTAGAGAAAGCCATTGAGTCAGACACGTTTTCCTGCCCTCAGTCACATAGACACATGTATAGGAAATGCTTAAACTCAGTTTTCTATACATTGTTTTAAGTTTTTTAAGAGCAAAACTTTTTCACATACTGAACACAACTTTCTGACAGAAGCACTGTTTGTAAAATTAAGTGTACTTAACAGCACAAAACCAGCAGTGCTATTTCATCCTGCTGGAGGAGAGAATGGCAAGATAGAAGCAGCATTCTGCTCCTGCAACACAGGCGTCCCTTCCTTTATGAATTATTGTTTTGAAATAGGTGTCATTGTAATGCATTACAAGTTTAAATTACCTTAAGGAACTCTAGGCTCTCTTAGGAGCATACTGTGATGTTTTCCATCATGTGGGGCTTGTTATCATACTAAGAGAACTTTGGAGCACATTAACTGATAAGTAGGGATTTGAGAGTTAGATAATACAGTTTAGTCTTCAAATCAAAGTTGCTGATGACTTTGCACAATCCATTCATGAGCTTAACATTCAGTAGGATACATCTTTGGTATCTGCATTATGTTAGAAATTACAAAATGCAATGCGACCTTATCCAAGTGATATCCCAGTGTGGCACTGCTATTAAGCCTAACAAGCTTGACAGTTTCTTTTAAAATGTATGAGTGGAATTCCCACTTTTGATATTTTTTTTTCTATTAGAACCTACTTGTTTCCATTTCTTCTATAGTAGAAGTCATGAATTATTTATATTTGAAGATGATGGAAAAGCTTGAGAATGTCTCACTAAGAAAAATTATATTTATTGTAACGTGTTTCAAAATGCATTTTATTTCTACGTCATTTTGCTTAGGGAGGAAAGTAGAAACTATATCTTAAGCCTGAATTTAGCTTGACTTTAAAAATGCCCAGTTGATTTCTGAGCTTCTGCTTGCTTCTCCTTTTCATCTCTACTAGCATTTACAATTTGAAACAATGGTTATAGTTTTATAGCAGAAGCTCAGATGGTAGAGAAAGAGGCAAATACAGAAGAATTTTCAAAATCTACTAGTCATGTAAGCTTGCTATGTAAAATATTTATGTACAGGCAAGTTCAAAATAATGTCATCCACATACAATGCTGTCAACAGTGAAACTGGCCAAGTTTGTGCATGAAACTCTCCTATAGCCTTTTTCCCACTGTTTTCCCACTGTTGTGAGCCCTTCTGGTGCAAATTTCAGTTGAAATGAAGAAAAATTGTTTTGTGGGTACTACTTATTTAACCTAAAGGGCAAAACGTCATGCTTTTATTTTAGCAGAATTGCATAAATTTCATGACTTCTGCTATTGATCAAACTGTATGGATTTCCAAAGGTGTTTTATTCCAAATTTTACCAAAGTGTAACCTTTTAAACTACAATGTTCTGATACCTGAACTATTTTCTTCACATGGAAAATTTTTAGGTAGAATGCTATCAGCATTCTCTTGTGCCCAGTCTTCCTACCACCTACTGCTCCTGAAAATAGTTTAGGTACTGTGTGGTTTTTGTTGTCCAGGCTGTGATATCACTCACTGGGTTCCCCTTCAAAAAAAACCCAAAAGGTAACAAAGTTCTCATGCAAATGAAACTTAACTGGTTCAAGACTTTAAACCACACAGAATGGTGGGTGCTATATAGGAAACCGTTCAGTGGCTCAGAGGAGAGTTATCCTAGCAGATCTGTCTGGGGTTGCGAAGAGAGAAAGAATGAGATCTCACTGTTCTTCTGTTTGCTACGAGCCTTTTTTTGATGGAACTGAAAGACTGTGGGCTTCAGTGCAATGCAGACAATGGGGATTCTATTTAATTACAGTGACTGGTCATTTGTTTTTCATTTAATTATAGTTTATTAAACTAAAATCCCTGGTTTTTTTCTTTTAAAGAAACAGACATTGCTTGCAGAATATTCTAGTCAGTATTTTTCATCTGTTTTCTGATAATAGTCAGAATCTAACATTAATGTGTCTAAATATGTTCATGACTGTATAGATTAATGGAACTCATGTCAGCATGTTTAAAAGGAGTTTTAATGTGTAAGTAAAATGAAAAGACTTTAAAATAAATTATTTGGCTCAAAGCTCTATTTATATGGTGTATGTTTCAAGCTAATAATCAGGGCTTACTGTGGGTCAGCATGTCATATCCCAGTGGTGTCTAGTGAGATGGAGGGTTATCTTCTATGTCAGCTAGATAACCCTGTGAACAATTTTGAGCAGTGGAGATAATGGGACTGAATTCTGAAATGAGGTAGAACTCTGAAATGGGGCAGAATTCAGAATGGGAGCTGGAAATACCACAGAGTACAGTGTTACATGTGAGCACTGTATGGCTGCTTGCGGAGACAGTCGACTTTTGGCATCAGTAGTCACTTATGTTTGACAATAATCCTTCTTGATAAGGTGCAATTAAAATGTGAGAAAATGGTAAATCAGATACATGTTCCTAGAAATTTTCTTTTCCTATATAAAAGGAAATTGAAGTAAAAATATCACTTCCTTGCTACTGATGCTATCGATTTTAATCTAATTTTTTTTTTTTATTTTAATACATTGCACAATAATAAGTACTTTTGTCATTTTTCGGACAGCTTTTTTCCAAGCTATGCTGTCTAAATGATTGTGGGGTTTTTTTAATATTTATTGTTTATTCTCCTTTTTTTCTTAATAAAATGTTATTTTTATGTACTTAGAAGAAATTGTAGATCATCTTTGTGGTAATAGATGGACTTTCATATTTAATTTTTTTCAGTGGTTTTTTATTACTCTGTATTTTACTGATTTTAATTTTGTAAATAAATAAAAGACCAAATTTGTTGCACATTTATGAAAAGAATACTTATGTAGTCTCTGGTTTCATACCTTCTCAGACGGTGTAATAAGCTTCCTAATTGTGTGTCTAAATCATTGATAGCACAAGTGAAGTAATTTGCTCTTCATACAAAATACACAACTTAGATAGACAAATTATGCACTATTGGAATTTCAGGTTTGTTTCCACTTTCAGAGCTAGTACAGTATAACCTGCTGAATTCTATTGTCATTTTGGAAAATGGACTTCTGCATGTATACTTTTACAGTGTGTATTTTGTACCAAGTCTTAGAAGCACTGGTATTAAAGGTATTTTTCCCACTCTCTATTGTATCACTCGTGTTTGCCTTTTATTTTTAGCCACAGCACAAGGGAATTGTTTAGCACTGGCTAGCATATTCTTTCTGTTTCACTTCTTCCCACACTTAAAAACCCCGGTTGTAACTCACAGCAAAAGCTTAGTGACTCCTGTAGCCTTTGGTCAGCCAGTAGAGGCCACTCACAGCTTGCAGCTGAAGCTGGGTGGCGATTTGGAACTGGGGGTTTTGTTGTGTGCTTGGGTTTTCAGTCCACTCCGAGCAAGCTCGTGCTGCCGTGAGCTGTCATTGTGCGACTTGTACCTGCAAAGACTTCTGTTATGAGTAATTCTGCTTCTGTATGGAAATGCATTTAATATTGATGTTTTTCTGTTTCCCGTAATAAGTCCCATGGCAGTAGGAATAAAAATCGCCTTCAGTACTTCAAGCAGACTTAAAGCAAGTGCTTTGTTGCTGGTACAATCTTTGCTGTCACTGTATTACATTAATTTAATGAACTACAGAAATACTATTACAGATTGCTTTGTGGGGGAGGAAAGGAGGGTCCTGTTTATGTGTTTTTCCCAAATGGAACTGAGCTGCAGAAAGCAAGTTACCAAAGGTCAAAACAGCCAACCTTCAACAGAGCAAGGAATTGAACCTGCATCTCCCAGCTCAAGGCTAGTAGCCTAATCACTGCTCTGCTCCTTCCTCCTGCTTCGGGTCCCGGTCGGGGCCCCTCCCCGGGCAGATGGAGCTCGTTAGCCCTGTAAGGCAATCC
>NW_020955728.1:608331-632710 GCF_003031625.1 Empidonax traillii | reverse complement strand
GGCAATCCATCTACGTCCCGAGGACCTCGCTGCCACCGTCCAAGCGTGCTTGGCCCCGGCAGATGAACCTCAGGATTAAAGGGTGGGCTCAGTTCCGCGCACACTGTGTCTCACCTAAAAAATCCAATGCGCAGGCTGGAAGGTGGAAAGACCTTCCCCGGTTCTTCGTTCGCGAAGAGACTGGCCACACATTACTGTGTGGGTAACTTTACTTATTGATGATAGCTTTACAAGTTAAAGCATTATTTCAGAATTTTAGATTATTCTTAACTAATAAGGCTACAGTCCTAGCAGTAATGAAATCAAAACCAGAGGTTTAGTGAAGATTTCACCCTAGAATAAGTTTTGTATCTAAACAGACAGCTAAAATAAGCTAGTAAAGATTTTATATATATATGCAGCATATTATTGCAGCATTTATTTAGTAGCTCTATTTCCCAAATAAGGGAAATTTGATATTATTTAAATAAAATTTGTTAAATAATAGTTATTTGGAGAATAATGATGTAGCAAACTTTGTTTGCTACCATTGTTCTGTTGCCATGTCTAATATATTTCAGACAATTGCCATGAAGATTTCCCCTTTCCTAATATAAAAAATTGAAACAGTGGTGCCGTCTGGTGTGTTTTTGCAGTGCAGAAAATCTTATGTTTGCCTTTTAACAAGGGGTGAGTTTAATCTAAAAATAAAAAATAAAAATTTTTAGTTTCAGTTTTCTTCCTAAGACTTACAAATCAGTCAGTTTTTCTACAGTGCTGTGAGTTGCTGTTGAAGCAATAGTCACCACATAGTACTATTTCATATTAAATATTAGGAATCTCAGAAGAATCCTACTGACTTCCTTCCAGATGGGACCCTTAACATTTTTAGTTTACCAAAATCTTTCTCCATAGACCAATTATTTTTTTCTTACATCATATACTAGTACTTATTTCCTCTAACTGCTCCTCCTCCTTTACATACCTAAAGGCAGCAGAAATGCACTAATACATATAATTACAATGCATCATGAATTTACAGTGCCTGTTCTACAATCTGTAAAAACTTGTCCCTTTGACAGAAACTTAGGACAAAACATGGTGTGTGATATTTTCTATTAATGTTACCATTTAAAACAAACAAAGGAAAAAACCTTACACCCAAGCCAGTCTCTTTTCAAAAAGTCCTTTTTAATTTTAAATGTATATTTATTTAATTTCAAATTCAGATTTTGTCTTAAAAATAGCAGAGAAAAACTGTGAAATGGCCTAAGTTTACTAAGAAATTCCTTGCTTTGCTTTTGTACATGGGATTTAAATTTTCCATCTTTCCCTGAAGTAGCTATGTTCAGTAGTGAAGTTTTCTTCTTTTAGTCTCTGATATCTTGGTTTTCTTTTTCATCTGTTAATCATGCAATTGAAAACTGTATATAAAAAGATAGAGGTAGTTTGATCAGTTGTGTGAAAAGAAATGTAAAGAAAACTCTTAACAGTGTGTGAGATCCCCAGAGAGACTGGGGCCTAGGATGTATTCTTTCATGCCAAAAAACTTACTGATTCTTATTTTCTCTCTTTTGTTTTTACTATATTGCAAAAAAAACAACAAAACATATACATGTAGATGTGTATTTGCTTTAGGATTAAGGTCTATGTCTTTCAACCTATTTTTCTCAAAGTTTTTCTCTTTCTGTATCACTTGCGTTTATTTTGCAAGCAGAATGGCAATGATCCATTGATTTTTTGCAACACTGTTAGTAGGAGGTCAATTTTAAAGAAACATAACTAAAGTAGCAAAAAACTGGCATAGAACTATTCTGCCAGTGAACCATGTCTTTGTGAAGACTGTAGAGTTTGGCTGAGCATCACTTAAAGGTAATCTGTACATTAAAAAGATGCTTCTCTGGAACGGTCAGTTTGGGCCCTTCAGCAAGAGCGTGCTTTCAGAGGGAATAAAAATGTAATGGTAGTGTCAAGCTAGGGTTATGGCAATGTTTCAGTAATGTATACTGTGAAAGCTATTTTTATTTTCATAGTTTTCTATATTGCTCCAAGTCAAATGTGTATCTATATTTTTTTAAAGATGTATTTTTAATCCAGAACTTTGCTTAGTGTATGTGCTTTCCAGTGCTTCAAGTGGAGGAGATGGGTTATAAAATGTGTAATAATAAATTGATGATGAAAATAATAAGAAATTGTGCTTAATCAGTGCAATAAAGTATAGAGAATAGGTTTTTTCCTGTTTCTTCCCTTGACATAGTTTGATTTAATTTCCTATAAATTGACAATTACAGATCTGTAAATTATGGAAGTCACATTGTCAGGCTGCAATTTCCAATGCAAAGTCCTTTCTCCAAGATTTGATTTTAGGTGCTTTTCATTTTGGAAAATGACTTCTTTTGTAGAAAACCCTGCCTGAGAAATGGAATTTAGTACAGAACTTTTCAGATTTTGTGAATAGAGTGTTTTTAGGGAAAGATACTATAAATATGTGAATGCAGATAAAAATTACTTTTCTTCTTCTGGAATTTAAAAGATTGATTTTTAGTTAAGCTAATCTGTAGTTGGTCATAGCAGTTAATTTATAGATTGGAAAAGGGAACTTGTTCTTTCATTTAGGAAAGCAGTTAGGTCATTTGTGTACCTTTACTTTGTGCCCAGCAACATTTTGCTGAAATTTTACTGGACTTGCATACAGTGACTGTGACACCCTGTGACAGCTAAGCTAAGCTTAGCACTAAACTTTCTTCATATAAATAGTTATATTAACTGTAAGTTGCAGTATTGCCTGTCCAGTGTGTTCCTGGAGAGATTTAACCTAGGAGGGAGATGATGAGCAAAGAGGCTCAAAGCTTTCCCTAGTTTCCATTTACAGTCCTTACTTTCCTGCTTTATGCCACTAAGCCACAGTAGAGAGACAACACACTTGGTCTATGTGAAGACTCATGGTATTACTTTTGTACTTTTTGGAGGTCAGTATTGCTCTTCATCTCCTAGAACATCATTCCTAGTGATTTGCTATGTTTAGTAAGTTTTTTAAAAGCTGCTAGTCCTAATCAGGAAAAACAGAAGTACTTTCAGGTTTTATATTAGTTATAGTTATCTAACTTTCAGTATGGGTGTGATTCTTTTTTGTTATGGGGTACTGCAACTTCTCAAAACAGTGTTAAATCTACTAAGAAAGCTATTATTGGGCATTTCGTAGGGATTCTAATGTCTCATAGGAAGGAACTTTTGAACTGAGAATTCTGTTCATGTTGTGTGTGCACATTTTTAAGTGTGCAATGGCTTTTTTACGATAACTTGATCCATCAAATGATTTTTAAAAAAAATTTCTCTCCTTATTATTACAAAAATCTGCTGCATTTTTTTCCTATGAAATATGTGGCAAAAGGAGCCTATAGCATTAGCTGGAAATTATCAAAACATGCTTTTTCAGTTTGCCCTTAGCTTGCCCATGACTTGGGTATATGTCACGAAATAAGGAGAAGGCACCCACTGCCCCATTGTTTTTGGAGGGAACAGTAAAGACGTAAAGTAGCATAAAGATATCAGACATAGGCTAGGAGAATATGATGAGAAGGAAAAACCCACTTTAGTTTCAATGTCTTTTCTCAGATGGTTCAGTCCTGGTCACCTTGACCCCCATGGCTAAAAAGCATCAAGGACCATCCCTGCCAGTGCTGACTCTGCAGTGTCAGTTCTAGGATATTATGTACTCATGGCTAATTTAGCATGCAGTTGTTAAGAACTAATACTCTTGTGCTTCAAAGGAGGATGTTTACTACTGTGTAAGAAGTGACCATTGCCAAGAAGTGATATTAATGAACTGAGTTTAAAGTTTAAAACAGGCCTGGTCTGTCAGTCTTCTTAACACTCACCTCACAGCAACTCTGGTTCCCTCGTACGCGTATGTGCACACTAGCATACATTCAATTGGAAAAAAAAAAATCTCAGCTTTGCAGACTGTCAGTGCTGTTTGTGAGTACCCAAGGGAATTACAGTACTTGCTTTACCCCCGATTTCTTCTTGTGCTCTGGGATTTCACTGCCTAACAAATGAACAGATAGATAACTGGGGGTTTGCATAGATAAAGAATCTGAACAGTTGAGAGGATATTGGTTTTGATTTTAGTGTCCTGCAACTTGCTGTCAATTTCTGGAGCAATTGGCCCTTAGATCTTTGGAGATTTTAGTAACAGTGAGTTAGTAGATGAAGGTGGGCTCAGTGGGTTTTCATTTAGCTTTTTACACCCTAGGTAAGTTTTGCAAATAGGAATTAATTTGCATTAACGTATTGGGAATCTTACAATAATCAGCAGTCAGTTTTATGCAAAGGCCTGTATATGTATGCATTATGAGTTTAGTTTTATAAATATTCTGTGCCTGCTTGGTAACTGAAGCTATCTGGGGTGTGCAGGAGAAACCTGAGCAGTGCACTTTGTGATCGGTTGTAACTGTATTCCAAGCAAGTTCATATTCTCATATAAATTAGTGGAAAAACATACTTCTGTGGTTTCTATATTATTTTAAAACTGGCAATTTATCAGGTGAATTTTCTTGAAATTTCAATGCTTATTAAATTTCAGATTATGTATTTTGAGTAAGCTGGAAACTTAAACTTGTTTCCATAAGTATGGCTGAAGGTAAACAACCAATTTTAGTCCAGAAAATAGCTTTTGCTTCTGTCAACATGTTGTTTATTTTCTCCCTGAGATAAAAAGTTCAGTTTTCTGATATTTGTACCAAGATAAAGTCTGTAAACAAGATTAATATAGTGTGGAAAAGGTTGTCAGCAGCCCTGGCAAAGGAAATAAGTTGCCTGTACACAGAACATACTGTAAACTGAATAAAAGTGTCAGGTCCACCATGAGATAATGTGATCATGAACCTCTAACAAAGCATGACATAGGCACAGTCGGCTTTTCTTATAGCCTCAGTGTAGAAAATGGATTACTATATTCCAGGGATACCCACTGGAATAGCATGAAAACCTCATTTTGAGATTAATGCAGGATATAACTCTCAAGAGCTGAGCTGCATGTTTACCTATAGTGTTAAGGTAACAGTTGAGTTGTTAATCTTAAAATTTAGAAATTTCATATTAAAATACTTCCTCATATTTACAGGCCTGTCTTTGTGAATGGCTGTTTCTCACATTTATTAGATGTTTATGTGACATTTAAAAAGTAGCATTTGGTTGGTGTCTTATTATTATCACATGGCCTCAATCAGTCTAGTAAAACAGTAAGAAGAGGGTAAAGCAGTAGGTGCTGTTCTCCCATGTAGCTACCACGATTTCCTCTACTAGAGATTTGTATGTTTGCATAGATTTTTCAGATTTAAGATATTACCAATTCTTTTTAATCCCCATCAGCCAGAAAAGTGACAGCACTTCATTTTTTCTCAATTCAGACCCAAGTGACATCATTCTTCAGGTCAAAGAAGCAAATTTTGCTCAAACACTTTAATCACGTGGAGCTTTCAGATTATCCAGTGAACATTCTTCAAAAGTTTTCCAGAGCTTCAACTGTCCTGACTTTTCTCTATTACAACACCAGATTAATAGGGATATTTTTCTTTAAAAGTTGAGCTCATTGTTCTTCTGATAACGAGTAGGCTGCCTTTATCTGTGAATTTCCTCCTTATGTGCTATTGGCAAACCTGAACCATATAAATGTATTATATTTTTGTGGTCTCCTTTCAAGCCTGGCAGAACATCTGACTACAGTAAAGTGTTGTAAAAATTATTTTACCTTTGCTTTCTATCCCACATCAACTTGAATTTTTGTATTAAATTTGTATTAAATTTATTTCTGTACTAGCCATAAATATAAATACATAATGGCCAGTCTTCGCAAACGAAGAACTGGGGAAGGTCTTTCCACCTTCCAGCCTGCGCATTGGATTTTTTAGGTGAGACACAGTGTGCGCGGAACTGAGCCCACCCTTTAATCCTGAGGTTCCTGGCAGCGAGGTCCTCAGGATGTAGATGGATTGCCTTACAGGGCTAACGAGCTCCATCTGCCTGGGGAGTGGCCCCGACCGGGAATCGAACCTGGGCCTCGGCGATGACAGCGCCGCGTCCTTAACCTCTAGACCACCAGGGTCTCCCTCTAGCCATAAATAAGGAGAGTATATTGACTACGATTTTCAAAATGTCTAACTTTCATTTTTAGGAGATATTCATGAACTTTTAAAAAAAAGTTACTTAGGGCCTTGACATCTGTAAATGTCTTTTATGTCTGACATCCAATCAGAATTGCACACAAAGGATTTTGGCAAATCTTCTATAACACTTTCTGCACTCAGAGTTTAGTTAAAAATTGCAGATATTGCTAAATGCATTTACTGTGTCTAGTATACTGTCTCTATTTTGTATTTAACATTTGTCATTTAATATTTGTGATATATTCCTAATAAACAATCATTTTGTGTATATGCTGCCCCATTATTCAAAGACCTCTTTTTTCCTACATTTTTTCCATTAGATAACTCCAGGACCAGGCAGTAGCAGGAAAACGGTTCACTTGGCCCAGGATTCTCTTCACCATGAGTGAGTATCAGTGATGGGAGTTAAAATAATTTCCACAAAAAGATATCGAATTAATTGTTTAAACACAAGTAAATATGT
The DNA here is from genome assembly GCF_003031625.1 of Empidonax traillii. NCBI lineage: Eukaryota > Metazoa > Chordata > Aves > Passeriformes > Tyrannidae > Empidonax > Empidonax traillii. The sequence continues at coordinate 626,101 of NW_020955728.1, read as the reverse complement.
AATGTAATTCAGTTTGTTTAGTTATTCTAGTGTGTAATTACTGTATGCTCTTATTCTCTTCAGATGACAACATTTAACAGCATTATTTATTGGTTATCTCTTTCAAATATGAGAATAAGAACATTAATTTTTCCTTTATTTTTCAAACCAGAAATTTAAAATACAGACATACATGATGAGAAAACAGTATATTTGGGGAGGCATTTGTATGTTCTAACTGCTACTAGACATAGCATCCACAGTTTAAAACAAAACTTGCCAAAGCAAGGATACTACAAACATCAGATCCTTAGCATCGACTGTTTTATGATACTAATCCACTTCTGTTTCACCCCATAACTTCATAATGTGTGTGTGAATTCACAACGTTATGGTTTCATAAGTTATTTCTGGCCTTAAGTAATTCAACTGGTATTTTATGGGGTTTACTTTTGTTTATTCTAATAAAACAATCAAGCAAACAAATAATACTGTGATTAAGTGAATGGACAAAATGGTAAAAATCAGTGTGATGTGAATATTACTTTCCCATTACAAGGGGTCTCCTTCTTTATGGAAGATTTCTCATATCTAAATATGAGATACATTCAAATTAATTTGATGTGCTTTTTCAATAGAGATATTTTTTACTAAGCATTTAGTCTATAATCAGCTGATTCCCCACAATCCACAAGAGTTTATGTGGAGGAGGATACCCCAGTTTGCCCCTCCTCCTTGAGTGTTTGCTGTTGACACTGATCAGAGACAAGACACTCATCTGTATGGAATTTAGATCTAACCCATTTCTTATCTTCATCAGCTCCTGGATATTTGTGACCTTGTGTATTGAGTCACTTGCAAATGTGATGTTTTGTACTTTCCGTTCCCCTGCCAACATCAAAGTTGTGTATATTGAAATCTCTCTGGTTTTGCCAGATTTTGAACTATTCAGTGCAGTTGATGAATGTTTCATGTTCAAAATATATAGATATCTACCTTATCTCAAGGTATGCTTTTAACTTTATTGCTGCCAGTCGTTTTTCATTTCCAACTCCTTTTCCTTAATCACCTTAAAAGTAGAAAAGGACTAAGCAGGTATAGAGGTTTTAGTGACAGCTGGTGTTTTGTACAAGAATGAGAAGGTTGACTGCTCATCAGCAAACGTCACAAAAACTGAGTGACAAAAAGCCACAAAACTTTCAGATTTGAGACTTAAAAATAAAAGTGATTTAGACAAGACAGTTCCATAGAATCTGCGTCTTCTCAGTATATTAATTAAAGTTTAAATGTCATTATGCGGCTGCTGGGAGGGGGGAATAGGACTAAACTGTATTGAATGTCACTACTTCAAGAAAAGCATGACTAGGTTAAGCTTATAATCTTTGGTTGCACTTCTAGAGGAACTTAAAAGTATAATAGCAGATAGTAGGATGTTCTTTTTTGTGCAATGTTGTAATGGATGGAATTATTTTATCCTTTAACCAAAACCTATTGCTTGCTTACATGAATAATATGTAGATACCATATGTACCTTGAGATCCCCCTTGGGTTTTTTCCATTCTTGTTTTCGTTTTCCAAGTGTGTAGGTTTGTATAATTCTTGCTACAGCTCCATTCAGATGCTTATTTGGTTCTATGTGATCACAGCATGTGTGTGAACCAGCATTACTGTGCTTGTTGAGGGAATGGGCACGTTTTCATCCCTGCATGTCAACATCTTGGTCCAAATTTTTATATCTCTGAAATAAGGTTGCGAATAGTCAAAATTCTGCAGTTGCATGGAGATATGAAGCCACTGAATTTACAAACTTGGAATTTCGCTTTAGATTCAAACTCAGACCTCAGTTTGTGAAATAATACATTAACTATCCAAAGTGTGTTAAAGTCTTTTCAACTATAATCATTAATAAGAACCACTTCAGTACTAAATAATAAATTACTTTTATTTAGAGCACGTGCATAGTAGTATTAAAATGCCATCATTTATGTATTATTTTAGCTTGTTTGACAAAATACAATTACCTGTAAAGCCAGTAACTACTCAGAAGTGAAATCTGTGATGCATTCTTTCAGAAGTGTTACAGACTTAGAGAGTTCAATAAAAATATCCCATTAAAATAAAGCATAGCCAAAGGCTGTATTTTCCTGGCAGGCAATAAAATACCCAAAAGCACGCACAGACTGGTCATATGACAGCATGTGCTTTGTTAGGTATATTGTTAAACCTGTCTTTTCTTTTTCTCCCACAGTCACTGGTTTAGCCCTGGGGCTAGGAAGGAACATAGCCAGGTAAGAACTGCTTTGATCAAGAACAGTTTACTTGAGATGTATAAAGAACTTTAACTACCTCTACTCCAGAGGTAGTGGGCTAATATTTTAAGAAATTATAAACAAAGCAGGTACAATTTCATATTTTCTTGTAAGCAAACATTAACAGCAGTGCATTTCCAAAATTCTCTTAATTAAAAATCTTTAATTAGTCACTTAATTTCACTGAAGTATCCTTGAGGTTTTAAAGTTTAAATGAAAATTTTGAAACTTTTTTTTAATTATTTTGTCAAGTCGTAGTATCTCCAAATATTGCATTTCTCAAAATGCTGGAAAGCAAAACATTTCACTCCCAAAATCAAGAAATGCTGCGACAAGAACAGGCAGGCTTCTACAGGAAGATCTTCAATTCCATTTTTCTGCATTTCATTGGTTACAATGACCACAGCAGTAAAAAAGGAACTGTTAAATCTCCATCATGGTGCAGATACTGGTGAAAAGAACTTACTAATTCACCTGCTGAGCCCCTACAATGTAGACCCTAGGAGATCCAAGCCTAGAGATGTGGTTGAGGGAATGTGAAGTTATGTTTAATATTTGATTAGCAACATGGCTCTTACTTCTTTAGCTTATTTTCGGACATGGAGGGATACTTGTCTTTATGGATGGCAGTAAGGTCTAACAGAACATACTCTCCAGGACTATAAAGTATAAAAATAAATCTGGTTTCATTTCATAAATGTATAGTTAACTTCAACCATTCAGTAAAAGTAGTTGAATATATTATTGATGCATTGAAATTTAAGACAAAAGTTCCATTTTTTTTTAACTCAGAAAAAATAGATATTTACAAATGTGAATAGATTTGAAACTTCAAAAGGAAATAAAATCTAAACAGCCTTTGGAAGGTTCATCTTAGAATTATCCATCATGAACTCTTGCAGTTCCAGTAAGTTGTAGTTTAAATCTTTCCTGTTCCCTCCTCTTCTTCTGAACTCCAAAGCAAGCCATATTACTTACTCAGAACTGCCAGAGTAGATAAAACAAAGTAGTTTTAGCTGTAGATTGTGAACGTCTAGCATGTTACAATATGTCAGCTGACTGACACTTAACATGTAAACAGACAGCTTTACATAATTCACATTTAACTCCCATTATTTTGAGATACATTTCCTAGTGAAAGAAATATATAAAAAGGAACGAGGTTACTGTGAGCTTGAGTGATTTTTTTTAGTTGGATTTCTAAAATATTGATTGTCTCAACAGATTAGTTAACTGAAGTTGTACTGTTTACTTCTTTAAAAGATTCTAAGCTGAAAAATATGGACATTTCCACGATGAGAAATACATTAACGTACATCATACATACTGGCACTATCCATTCAGCACAGAGGGTGAGAAATGTCTGCTTAGCTGGTATATAATGACAAAGTAATCCATTTTTCTCAGATAATAGTAGGTTTGAATTAATTTTATATTTTACTTGTTTTTTTCATCTTTCCTAAGAGCTGCGCTCCCAGAGCTTAGCTGAAGTCAACTGAATTTGTAACATACAGATTACTAAGGAATTGTGAAGTAAAGCCAATATCATCAATTATAGATGTGTAATTATGCTTTTTTTTTTTTAAGGCAGGAGAATAAAAGAAATGGGAATGACATTGCAATGTAATTATGACAGTTTTGACAGTCACTAAAATTCTCACTAGATTCTGAAGATCCATAGTGTATAACTGTTCTTTGCATGTGTTTACTACTTTCTGGTTTAATTAATTTCTGGAGCTGAAATTGTTATGTTAGAACACGAGTAATCAACTAACCACATTTAAAGTTTGGCAGGTGATCTTCATTTGTATACACTATAACTACAATTTATTTATCAACCAGAGAATGTTGGTAACAATAAAACTATTCTCCTTGGCTTGACCGTGAAATAGATGAACATTGTCTGACTGTTATACTGGTAAAAATTGTGGCTACATTTGAATGGGAATTGTAAGTGCTCTAATTCTTCAATGTGAAGAAAATAAAAAAATTAATTTGCAAAAATGTATCAGAGTATATACCTTATGTATCCTTTCAGATACCCCTGCCTTTTAAAAGCACACTGCATTTGAGAACTGTATGGTTGAAATGAAGAGTATTCATTCCATATACAAGAGGGAAGCTTTAAAGAGTTGGGGAAAAATTGATTGATCAATTTTTTAGAATGGTGGCATTTCTCATGTACAACATTAAGGTGTGGTTGGCCAAGTCATAAAATTTATCATTTCCTAATTTCTATAGGATTTTTAAGTGTATTTGCTGTGAATATTAGGTCCATTTGCCCCTACTTTTTTTGTTAGCAGTCTTTCATTCTATTCTTTCCTCAATATATGATAAGTTTCAAGAAACATTTGTGGGGGTTTTATACTGTCCATTTTTAATTTCTTTAATGTAACATTTTGACAGTTGTTTTTTACTGTTATTGCCACTTGACTCATCTGACAAACAAAATGCTGGAAATAGACTTTTTGGGTGCTGGAGAGAGTCTGATTGAAAAAGTCTTCCTAAAAATAAATAAAATAAATCTCAGCTTGTTTCAGAAGCTGAGTCACCATTTCAGTTAAACAAATCCTTCATTATTCCTGCTTCCTCTCTATTACGAGAAGCTTTAATACTGTCTTTTTGTTAATTGTGCAACTTTCAAATTACTGCAGCTCCTGGGGCTTAGTAGAAGAGTTTATAACTCTTTCATAACTGCTTAGATACAAGTGGCAACCTGAATAGATTTTTTGTAAATAAAGTGTTCTCCAAGACTTTTAGTTATACAGCTTTGAAAATTCAAATTGAAATTGTGAAAATGGTAAAATTTTACAGATAAATTATTTATGAAATTTTGGATTGCATGGCTTTCTAATATGCTTCAAAAGTGCTTTAATTTTACTTTTTCAATTATTTAGGCATTTTAAATTGGTAGGTATGTATTTACATACTAGCTATTATTGTAAAATTCTATTAATTTCAAAGCCATGGCTGAAAGCTATTGAAAGATTATACTCAAGAGAGGAAAGAGTTGTATTGTCAAGATAACTGTTCTACAAAGCAAATAAAGGCATTGCTTGTGAGACTGTTCTGAACACGTTTGTGTTTTTTTTGATAGCTTCAACTCTTGCGAGACAACCGATCGGAGAGAGGACACAAGAAGAACAGCTCTGTGAAAACAGCTAGCAGGTAAGTTAATGTGGCAGCTGTCATTAATACAGTTCAGGAATTTGTTGATTTCTCAACTCTCCAATTTTATATAAGAAGTGACACCAATCTGTTGGGGTATTGTCCTAGGTCTTCTGAGGTTTTTTTGTGCTTTACTTCCAAGAATTTTTTTCTCATGGCATAATCTTTGCCTTACGCATGAGTATTAGACTTTTTTGTGAGTATATCCAACTACACTTACTAAACTTAATCTCTTCGGAACATCAGAATTAAATGGATGCCAAAGGATGGTTTGTGCTTCTGGCTTGTAAGCTAAGTGCTGGAAATGTATAAAATTGCTATTATGCATATGTAAAATTAAGAAAATAAATACTGTAATACTTAAATTGTTCTTATATTTTGACTATAAACATTTCGTTGTGAAGACTTAATAAAAGCCAGTCTAATTCTATTCTCCAGCTTCTTTCCTCCCTCTCAAAAGACAAAATATTAACACTGAACTTACAGACACTGATCTAGGAGTCTGTTCCTAGAGAGGTTTTTTTACTTACAGGCTACCTGCTAAATCTATTCTAGCAAATAATTATTTTAATTCTATCGTTTTTTCAAATGAGAAACTACAGAAATGCTTCCCTTGCTATGCACAACACCTTACACTGTTTTTATGTTGTTCTGTAAAGATGACAGTGTGCTATCAAGTTACTTTTTTGAAAAAGTTACAATGAATTTATATCATTGTGTAATTCTGTGGTACCGCTTGAGACAGTTTTCTTTCAGGCAGTTGATATATATATATATATATATATATATATATATATATATATGTGGTCATATTGCTAAATACTTCCTTGCTGAGTACCTGGAAAGGGCGACCAATACTTCTTTCAAAAGCATGCATGTTAAATATGAATCTGTTTCATTGTATACAAGTTCTGGTTACATGCTCTAAAACACTGGTTATGCTGTGTTGGTAATTCGTCTTTAGAAATTGTGGTTGTCTTTGTCTATCAAACCTTTTATATTAAACAAAATTTTTTAAACTTCTGCATAAGTTTTCTGGCAAGTGCACTTGTTAAATGATATTTTGGCTCATAATTTTAGAATTAGTTGAACTTAGATATGAATTTTCACCATAAATGGTCTCTTACTATCAGACTGCTTACATGAGAGTATAAAGAGAACTAAGAAACAGATAATATTCAAAGTCATTTTAGGATCTTTTTTTATGCTGTAGCAATGCAAAACAGTTTGAGAAATTCAGAATCATAACTTAGGTGTTTGTTATCCTGACCAGTGAAGCTCTTGGGAGGTGATTGCTACCTGCACAAGGAGACCAAGATTTTTAAAATGGCATTAAATACCTGAAGTGATCTTCAACCTCTCTTCATATCTAGTCAACAATACCTTAATAGACTTCTCTCCTAATAAACATCTGGCAGGGTTGTGTAGAAATAATAGATGGTAAATTCAGGGCTGAAGATTTGCATTTTCTGAAAAATATCTATAATATTAAAGTAAGGCTTACATAAATTATTATTACAACATAAATAAAGCCACACTACAGATACATACTGTACTACCCTTAAAACCAGCAGGATCTCCTGCTCAGATCTCCTGGTAACATCATCTCTGTTTTCAAAGGTGTTTTTCCTCCAGGTGAGTCAGGTTTTTTCAAAATAATTATTATTGCTTACTCAGAAAATCCATTCTCTCTGTCTGCCATAGAAACTTGAAGTGACTTGAAGAAAAATTTTCAAACTACTATGAAAATCATGTTTTTAATAGGCCCTCTCCTCTCTTAGAATATCAAGGCATAAAGTCTTATTTACAAGATGCATATTAAACAAATTTTAACATTCTTTCTGTGGTTAAGGTGCTGAAAATAATAATTTAATTTGCACAATGTGCAAACATCTTTTGTCTCAGGCCAATAGCATACCTTGTTGACCACTTTATTTCTGTAGCTCAAATGTTCTGTAACCTAATATTTTGCTTTTTACCAGAAGTCATTCCAACCAAAATAGAGATAGAATTTCAGTTATGTAGAAACAACACAACATTGACAGTTTATCTCTTCACGTGTTAAGTACTGATCCTCATTTGATTTGAGACAGTTCCTCTGGTATTCTGTTCCTTACTAATGAAATCCCTGTTGCCTAGTGACGTACGTCAGATTTATCAGTCATTAATATTGAAGACTGATTCTGTTATGACCTGGTTTTAAATTATCACTTCTATCAAAAGTGTTAATCTTAGTTTCACCAACCAATTAGAGAAGGAAAATGTTTCTACATAACAAGGTACCTATAGAAATTACTAGTTTAGTAACAAATATTGTTCACAGACTTAATAAAATGGTGAACGTCACCTCAGTTGGAAATGTGCATCTTCAATACTGCGTGTAAAAGCTTTAAGTGGAAATCTGTAATTTAGATTTTTTACATGTATCCAAAGACTTTGAAAGGCCACTAAAGTACAATGATACCAATCAAATATCACAAGGTTGATCTTTGTAAATCTTTGATAACTTCAGTGGTTAAATCTTCTGTTGAATCGAGGTGTTTACTCACACACCAGCATCTGAAGTTTTCCTAAATGGGTTCTAAAGTAGTTCTTGTGTGCATTAAACTGTTGGAGCGGACACTTCAAGGTAATTCAAATGAGTAACCCTCACAGACAGTAGTGGCTGCTACTTTCATTGTCTTACTCTTTGTTGTTAAATGTGGTGAGAGAACAGCAGCAGTGGATGAGTCTTGGACATTCTACAAAATTATTGTACTTGTCCAGCATACAGTCTAATCTGTTTCTATTGCAAGACTGAATTTCTGTGGGTCTTTGTATAGTTTTCACGTAACTGTATTTCTTGTTTGTTTGCTGTTCTGGAAGACCTTTTTTCTGCTTTTCATATGTGTATGAGATGTGTACACACACACATTTTTCTATGCTTGCCTTGACTTTTCTTACCCCTTTTGGATGACTGAACACAGTTCCTGTCTCAGCATGTAGAAAATATGTAAATACCCATGTTACATTGGATCAGTGACTTGTGGAATAATTTACTCTGTAAATACATCAGAAAGGTGTGGAGCTCTAAGCATGGCAGTGGTCTGCAGCTGTCTCTCTGTGGTTGAATAATACTGTCTGGGATGAGCTATGTACTGGGTTGCTGGTATTAGGTTTCTTCTGTCAAAATTAATAATAATGATCTAATCCTATATAACTAACATGAACTTTTACTAGTGGCAAGATAATCAGATTGTAGAGGACTGTTGATATGGCTACTGATGGACCAGATGTTAAGGAGGGGGACAGTCCTGAGCCACAACATATAGAACCTGGAGAGATTATATTACAGTCATACAGTTCAACATGTGATCTTCTGTATTCAAGGCATTTAAATATACCTATCTATTTATGCTACCTTTACAGATAAGATTTAATCTACAAATATGCAGTTTTCCCATTCATAATTTAAATTATTAATGGTACTAAAATACACTCTTTAGAAGCTGCATTTATTCCTCCTCTAGAGCCTTGAAAAAGTTCTCTGTTTATATTATCTCTTTGCATTAGGATGGGAACAGTCTCCTCCCCAGTCTGATTAAAGGTGATAGATAATTATTCCAGCAGCTTGTTTTCATCCTCTACTCTTTTGCCAGTAAAGGAGGTTTTTTTGTCTGAATTTTTTAATATGCTTCAGGCAAAGTCAGCCTGGTTAGCTCAACTCACCTATTTAAATTAAATTGGCTGGTTTTGTACAAACCATATTAGGGTGTGCTCACATGATTTCTTCCTCCAGCAGAGCTGTGGAGATGATAATCTCCAGCAGATGTGTGATAACAAATAGCTTGGGATAGTAATGTCTTCATCTGGCGCAGTTGTTAGCAGACCAAATGTCTGTCTGTAGCCCGAGGCAGTGGGCAAACAATTGAACATGATTGAGTTATGGCGAGTTAACAAGTTGCTGCTTGGCAGCTGAACTGCCTTGGCTGATCATGTGCCCATTTTCAAGCTCCCGTCATGAGGTAAAATGTTTTCTTAAGTCACTTTTGTAAAATTTTACAAAAGAGTTGTACCTAAAGGAGATTTCCTATGGCTAAGAGATTCCTTTGGTTGGCGATGGGGACAGCATTGAAGAGTATTTTGCTGACCTGCTATAACATGATTTTGAATATGTAATTGCATTGTTAAATATATAGGGGGCCTCCATCACACAACTGTCTGCCTGCCTCTCAATACATAATGAACTTGTCCTCACAATACCCTTATGAAGGCACTACTTTTATCCTCATTCAACAGAATAACCAGAATACTTAAACAACTTAATATTTTGCCTTCGGTGATAAAGTTGATGCCATTAACTAGGTAATTTATGCTGTAATCTGGAAGCAACAGAATTGCAGGTTGGAATACTGTAGACTCTGAATAAGTTGAACTTGTGTAATTATTTTCTTTACATAGTGGTCTTGTGTCGTATTTCCTTTTTAGTGTGTTCCTGTTAAGTATCATGGCTTATTTCATCTACATATTTATTTTTTCTTACTGTGTGGTAAGTATAATTTGACACATGCATGAATTAAGAAACTGAAAAGAAATAGTACCCAAAATTTTACCTCTTACCAAATTTTTTTTGTCGAATCTTGCTAATTCTGTGTTGGCTTTCCACTTGCAAATGTTCCCTGAGAGACCTCTAAAAGAATTAAAAAAAAAAAGCTATTATTCCTATGCAGTTCATTCCTGGCTTGAAAGAAGTAAATCATACTCATGGAAGTGATTTCAAGGTGGAGTAGAAATGTACAAGTCAGGTTTCAAGCAGGTAACTGATGTTGTGTTAACACTTTAATCAATGTACCAGCAGCTTAGCATGAACTAGTGAGCCAGTTCTTGTGGCTGCAAAGTGGACCATAGGTTGAGGTAGAGGGAGTACCTTGATATTTCTTTAAAAATCAGGAGGAGCTACCTACTTGGCCATTACTATAATGTGTCAGGAGGATTGTGTGCCTGTCGTCCAGTGATCACCTGTTGCTGCTCTATTCTGAGCTGGCAAGAAGCCTTTGAAGTCCTTTCCTGCTGTGGTGAACAGCACAGACTGAAATACAAGTCTTTGCATGTGTGGAAGAGGCATTCAGGAAAGCAGACTCTGAAAGTAGTACAAGAAGGATTACATAAAGGAAATACATAGCTGCTACTAAATGATGATGTGTCAATAAAACCCCAGTACATTAGTTATAACTTCCCCATGTTTACTGCAGCTGTCTCTTTCCCTCCTTTCCCTAGTTGTTCTCAGTCCAGTTTAAATAGATGCTTTGTGCTGATACAGGAGTATGACTCTCAAATATTTTCACTTCTTATAACTGTGTTCTATATGAATTAGTATTTAAAGAAAGCCTGTAAGAGAAAAAAGATGTCCAACCTGATGAGAGCTTTTCAAAAGTGTAGTATTGCCTTGGTTAAAATTAAAATTAAAATTTTCTGTCTTTCCTAGTCTCAAAGAAAAATCCCTGTTTGTGCTGCTCTTGTTCATTTCCATCTGATGATACGGAACATGGTCGTTTTTTACGCAGATGTAACAAATAACATTACAGCTGCTCTTTATTTGATCTTCTAAAGAGACAAAGATGTGCAAGGATTCTGCCTGCTCCCTCTTTCCCATCGTGTCATCTGTTGTTTGGGAAAGAGTCCTAATTTGCAGCAGATACAAAACTATTTGTCGAGTTGCAGGTTTGCCAAAAATAAATGAAACCATTAATTACTACATTTTTTGAGCAGCTGTTAATGGATTGGGATAAGAAAACTGTACATTAGACTACTGGTTAATTACAAGAACTGTAATTGTTTAATGTGGCTTTTGCGGAATGAAATTACAGTACCAGAGGAGGTAAATTCAGACAGTTTTTGAAAATTATACATGAATTCATGCATTCACACTGCAGTAAAGTGGAGGAATGCATGGCTGTTTTACCGGCTGATTTACTTATACCATCACATGAACACATGTTCTCAACAAAAATACTTTAAAAGAAAGTAATATTTAAACATGCTTTTTAATTCAAGTGTAAAATTACTGAAGGTAGTAAGTTAATGTCTTGTAACCCCAGAGCTAATAATGCAGGAGATTCAGATATAACATTAAAATCCAAATGTGTTTACATCATTAGAAATTAACAACTAAGCAGTTTTATCTCCTCTTTGGAGTGCTGTGAAGCAGTAACTGTACTGTTATGATTGGTGCTTAATAATATTTGCAGTTCCAGATTAAATTATGTGAATGTTTGAGGACACATTGCTTTCCTCCCTTGCTGTCACCCTCAGGGACAACATTATTCCATCAGTTTGGTATTATTCTTCACTGGGAAGGATAAAAGATGGAGCCCTTTTGGGAGAGGGCAATTCCTGATTGAGTTTTCTATACTTTAGCCTTATTTTTGGGGTCCTTAAAAGATTTTCGCTTGGGAGAGGACAGGACAATGATAGTTTGATTGTTTTTTCAAAATGTAGCCAGTGTGCTATGCTTTGATTTTGTGGAAATCTTAAAGCTTCAGTAGTGGTTCATGAGTAGATTTAAAGTATCTATTGACTAAATGACCTAGTTTAATCCAGTTAGTAGATGTTTTTAAAGTATCACCTTTTAACTCAACTTCCATAATGAGACCTTTGCAAAAGTAGCAGAAATTTGGAACTGTGCTCTGTTTTGAAAATACATTTTTCCATGTGGTCTGAGCATTTTCTTTGCATCTTTAATGCAAAACTGATTAAGTACAAAACCACAGGCTGAATTTTGTTGTTCCTGCACTAAAATCTAATATACTTTATAATAATGTACATAAACAAGCTGCTAAATAATAATGAAAATTTCTAATTCAAAATTGAATTCCAGGTACACACGAGTATGTTTAACTCACAGGAAGTTAATTTTTCCTGATTTTAAAAAATATGTATGATCATAAAAAATCAGATAACCTCAGAAATTATGTACCTCTGGATCCTCCCAATGTACTATCTGGATTGATTTTTTTTCCCCTGAATGAACTGATAGCAAATTTCTCACTTTCAAGTACCGAAATTGTAGCACATGGTGTGCTTGTTTCTCACACTCAACCACATTAGATTCTCTCTCTTGCTCTGTTTTTGTTTCACAGCTCAAGCTTTGCTTGTCTCAGCTTACCTGTTAAAATACTAATGGCATAAGGATAAAGTTAAGTTGAGGACCCTTCCTGCTGTGCAAGGTTTGAGCAGGAGCTGTGCACAGTGACTAGCACTGTGCTTTAACCTGTGGTTTTAAACTAGGCTTTAACCTGTGGTTAAGCAGCACTGCAATCCAAGGAGGTTGTTTTGCAGTCTGGTTTTCCACCACTCATTTGTCCCATCATCTCCCCCACCACGAGAAATTTGGGGTTGTCTCTCTGTTTCACCACACAGGCACATGAAAGCTGGATATCATAAGGATAAGGATGAATAGCCATGCATGGAGGAAGGGTGGGTTTACTTCTTTCTGATTTTATTGTGCATTAAACTGTTTGTGCAGTTTTTACATCAAGTTCCTACCAATCTCAAAAGGATCCCGGAATCTCATATTTGTAAATCAGTATCCCCTGGTGCACTAAAATTCTGAGGCATAGGCACACTGAATTCTATTCAGACTGTGATTTTCTGTAAGTAGACAAAGAATTTAGAAGGAAATTTGGATAGTTTATTTAAAATTAGGTAAAATTTTAATGTTTTTCTGTGTTGATATTTTGAAATTGTGATCATTTATTGTAACAATACATTTTAGCCTGTCTGGAAACTTAACACTCACTAACTGTCCTAGACAAAAGGAAGCAAAGGACACTGATTTTTTAATTTTGGACTTATTTTTGCCTTTCTGCAGTTACTTTATATACATATTTTTACAAGTGTTGATATTACTAATTACTAAGACAAAGCAGAAAGACAGAAGTGAAGCTTTTGCTTTTAAAGAATTTAGAAACTAAAAAGGACCAAAAAAAAAGTCAATGTTTTTTTAACTTTCTATTAGCTGCTGTCCTGCAATATTAGAAAGTCAAATTTTGCATTTGCTCCTGCACATTTAGACCTCTTGTACTCAATGGAGTTGCTTGACAGTAACTGAAACAAATGGTGCAGAGTGTTAGTAGTTTGCAGAGTAATTTGTTTAACTTTCTGTCTCAGCTTTAAGGTCTCATCCTGACTTGCACACAATTACATATTTGTTTATCAGATTATTGACTGAATTATAACTGTACCGTCTTGGCTAGAAAATGAGATTGTTGGAAGAATTGTTTCTTAAGTCCCTTAAAAACAGGGAAGTGAAAGGGACTAAGGAGGAGAATGATGCTGGGGTCCAGCTGCAGAGCTGTTATTTTCTTGGAACCAATTGGAAGGCAGTAGGTTAAGGACTGACCAATGGTTGTAATATGACAGAAAGCTTCTGGATCACTGGTCTAGACCAAGGTCTGAATGGCTTATTAAAAATCATTACATTGTGCTGACTGTTTGCCTACATTAGCTGAAGTATTGGTCTCTTAGAGTGGACCAATTTCATCCCAGTTTGCTTGCTAACATTTCATCCCAGGCCATGCTTGCTCACCTTCCCAACTCAGAGTTGAAGAAAGGAATTGGCTTCCACGCTATGTTGAGTGCTTCCAAACTGATAAAACATTTTCTTTCTTCTATTTTTCAGTGCTGTATTGCATATTTGGAGTTTTAGTGTAGCTTCTTGTCCCGAACCTGTTTTAAAAGTAAAAAAAATTTGAACACAACACTAATGTTTGCAATAATGTAACCCAACTCTATATGACTGTGATCCAGAATTTTAAGATTTTTAAAGTCTTTTCAACAAAATGCATTTTTTCCATGCTGGGTTTATTTAGTGAATATCATACTTGGTAAATGAATATGTATCCAGAAATATCTGGAAGAAATAGTGTAGCTGAATAAACTATCGAGTCCTTCCATTAAAGTATCTGCTCAAGACCATGTTTACTGTCATAAAGATATTTTCCAAATCACTTCAGAGCTGGATCGTGGCCCATATCTCTGGAATGTCGACAATGTTGTTGCTAGATGAAGAAGAAACCAAAGAACATTTGCTTTAGAATTGGTGAAACAATATTGTCCTGTAACGGGATGGTATTTTTTTACTGCAACCTGTTTTCAGACTACATTTCATCATTGCAGGAACGTGAACGTTTTTCTTTATCAGGTGTTGCTTGACAATAAATAGTAATGGAACTTGCTGCCAAAAATATTTAGAAATATTCTGAATGAAAATTAAATGTATGTTCTGAATGAGTATAAATAATAATTTTCTCCATTGAAAACGTGAAATCATGTCATTCGTTGAAGAAAACTGAAAGTTTTAGCTATTTTATTTTTGACAGAAGTGGATTTTTGGGGTATATTTCCTCAGTGTTCCTTGGTGACTTGTTTGTACACCAAGATATTGGTTTGGATTTGCCTTTGTGCAATTCATATACTTTTGATCAATTCCAACTCATGCCCAATTATATTACACTAAATTAACATAATTCAACAGATGTTGATATTTAAATGTTTTCTGGCATTCACGTCTTGGACAGCTGTCTAAGAGCTTGGGGAAAAGGCAAACATTTAGAGTTAAATGCTGAACATATGCTTAAATTACTAATTAGAACCAAGAAAAAACAATGCATTATCCTTTCTGAGGGCAGTAGGCCTCTACTACTGAACTGTTGTTTTTAGGAACTCAATTCACAAATAAAGTGCAGAAATGACTTGAGATTGGATGTCAAAACATAGGTAGTGATGCAAGTTTTTATTTTCCATCATGTATGCTAAAATTATGCCAGTGTGGAGTTGGATGTGTCGAGTTGTAGAGTTCAGATAAATTTTAGAACAACTACTGTGTCTGAATGACAAAAGGGCTGAGAAGGATAACAGAAAGGAATGTGTTAGGATATAGTATTAAGTGATGAGGTAATCTGATGGGGCCAGGGAAAGATTGTATTCTAGTCATAATAGAATTGCACTGGGACTTTCAGTAATACTGGTATGTCACCCTTATGCTTGAAGTTATGTTGTGAACAGATTGGCATCGTATCAAAGGAGTTTGATAGAGTTGTGTGCGTTTATCACACCTGTTTAAGATATATAATAGGAATAAAGGGAAAATAAAGTGCATGGCTCTTCTGGTTAATGTAATGGTTTTTACACTTGCTGAGGCAGATGAAGCAATCTGTTATATAGATGATGTCATTCTTTAGACAAGTTTGAAGAAAGGCTTTACTGTTTGTAAAGGATGAGGAGGAATCAAGCGTGGAACTGATTTCACCTGAATGGTGTCTGAGAGAAGTGACACCAAGAGGAAAGCGAGAGAGCAAAAGAATGCCTTCTGAAATGGAACGGTCAAGGAGCCAACCCTCTCTGACTGTCCATGGGGCACATGCATTACTGCACGTTTCCCTACCCTGGGCATTTAAACAGAGACCAGGGGCTGCATTCGTGTTTTGGCCAAGCTCTGTACCACAAAGGAAAGAGAATATCTTTCCTTGTAAAATTCCTTACCCATTCTTTTTCATATATTTTTCCTCAAAAAGAAATGTGCCTTGCATATTTCTGTGTAATATCATGAAACCACAATGCATCTTTTCTCTGGTTATATTGATATACATGCCAGAGGCAAAGATTAAGTATTTGTTATACTTGTATAATAAAGAATAGTTTTCCGAGATTTACATCACCAATTGCCTAGTACATGTATTTGGTATGTTACCTTTTGATTAAGTCCATACTTCTGGAGACTCCGTCAAATGGAAGTGCAGAATTTTTTGTTCATCTTATTAATTAGCTAAAAGTGTTGTGGGATGTTTAGAAAGACGTATATAATATGGTTTAATGGTGTTTACCTCTAAACTTATCATAAACTTTTCCGTGTATTCCAATGCTCTTGAAGCCGTTGTCTGCTACTTAGGGTAATTTAAGTACATACAGTGAGAGTTAAAGTTCATCTAAACTCCCTTATTTAAGCAGTGCTAATGGATGCAGTTCCATTGGCCACCAGGTACAGCAGTGTCTGCATTTTAAGCCACGTAGAAGATGAGATAGACTGTGCTACAGTTCCATTCTGTGTATGGATATGAGACTCATTCATGTGATATTTTTGTGTAGAAGGTACTTAAATAGTGGGAGGTTTGCTCAGATTATTTTTTTATTTTTATGGAATCAAGCTGTTCCACACATGCTGATTTTTTTAATCATTTTGTTGGCTTTCTTCTCTGCTCCACAATTGAGTTCAGGTTTTTCATTTTTAACTGCTGCTGTGAACATTACTTCCATTTCAGTTTATAAGAAATTGTCCAGTAATTTCAAGCTAAAGTAAGTTGAGGTCCTCACTGCATTCTGTCTTCAGTCATATCCATATGAATACCTATTTTCCATCTGTATTTTAAGACTGAGAACTCACAGTTTCAGTTAGATTTCCCCTTCAAAATAATTCTCCCAAGTCCCTTCTAAAATGCAAACCAGTCAACTTTCACATTGTTGTAATGTCTTGTGAAAGAAGTTCACACATAAACTTTTATCAAGCCTCTCCATTAGCTGAAGCATTCAGAGTGATAAACTTGCAGAGTTCTACAGCCATCTGCAGGAATGCATTGATACTGTGGCAGAACGGGGTATAGCTGTTTACATTTGTTCCTCAGGTGAGAGAGATGCTAGGTGGAATATAACAGATAAGCAGGTACTGATCATTACCAATTCATCAAATTATGGAATAGAAATCAGTGTTCTTGGAAACATTGCATCATGATGACATGCTACATAGGATTTTTGAAGTTAGAACACAGAAATTTGATAAATACTATTTAGCAAAAAAACACACTCTTCCACACCTGCCTTCATTTTTAGTCAATACTTGTATGCCTCTTAGACACAAACAGAGCGTAAAACCATCACCTCCATTACTTACAACTAATCTTGGTGATGTAATGTCATCTAGTAAGCAGTTTGACAGTAAATATACAAAGGGACAAAACCAAAATTAAGTTTGCCTTCAGTGATGTTGTAACCATCAGCACAAGTACAGTGAACCGATAATAGCAACTGCATTGGTATCAAATAAAGAAACGCAGTTTGTGGAACAAGTGACATCTGGTAACAGCAGACAGAGAAAATAAAGTGATCAACAGACTTGTTGTTACAATGAAACATATAAAATAAACATGCAAACGTTTTGTATTTAATACACAAGCACCTAGAGTTCACCTCAGGAGATGACAGTCTCACTAGTTTTGGCCACTGTGTTAGTGCCTATGGGGCCCCTCCCCGGGCAGATGGAGCTCGTTAGCCCGTAAGGCAAT
>NW_020955728.1:605956-608177 GCF_003031625.1 Empidonax traillii | reverse complement strand
CGATAATAGCAACTGCATTGGTATCAAATAAAGAAACGCAGTTTGTGGAACAAGTGACATCTGGTAACAGCAGACAGAGAAAATAAAGTGATCAACAGACTTGTTGTTACAATGAAACATATAAAATAAACATGCAAACGTTTTGTATTTAATACACAAGCACCTAGAGTTCACCTCAGGAGATGACAGGCCACTGTGTTAGTGCCTATGAAGCTGCTCACTGTATAAAGCTGTCTTCAGTGCACCTTTCTGAAGAGACTGTGGAACAGTTACTGCATTTCAATAGGGTCTTTTAATCTTGGCGAAGAGGGATTGGGGTTTTTTGTTTTGGTGGTAGGTTGGAGTTTTGTTTTTTACACCTGGGATGATAGTGATTGCAGAAGCATGTAATAAACCAGAGAGCTAGAACGCATGTTCAGGACTTTCAGGTCCTACAGCTATTTTGTTGTATTGTTCTTAGTGACTGGACTGGTGAACTTTGAACTGGCAAAGATGATAACTACTGGTGAAAGGGTGAAGAACTGCTTTGGGTCCTCAGCTCAGAAGGTGGATTGCATCAGCACAGCTGCAGGTTGCCCCACAGAATAAGATGTTTATTTGGAGAATTTAACCAAATGGTCCATGGACTGCAAAGGTCAGAGTAGATAAAAATCTGACGTGGCCACTTACAAATGTCTTGGAGAGGTGAATGTGTATAACTGCTGAAAAGGCACTCATCAAAAATAATTGCTTCATGATCTATGAAAATTATGGAAAAAGAGATTGTGTTGTGAAGACACAGATATAAATGTTTGGGGACCTTAAAGAGACAATTCTAGGCATGTTACCATAGTAAGGGCAATTACCTTGAAAAAAAAAATTGATAAATTGCAACTATTTAAGAAGGAAATAAAATTTCTGTCAGAGTGAAGGTTTCACAAAAGTGTTTAGTGAAAATGCTTGTGAATTGCTTTGCATGTCATTGCTTCTAGAAAAGTGTTTGCTGTCTCAAATCTGGTTTTGTGGGGTTTATTTATTATTTCAATAGTTTTTTTGTTATTGCTGCCTTCCCAGTCTGTCTTCATTTTTGAGGCTCTTATTTACCACGTAGAAAGGAGACTCTAAACACTGTGTGCAAGAGGAAAAATGAATAAAAATTGACAGCGGCTTTTCCAGTGTTTTATTTAATACATTGAGGCATGACACAACAACAACATCAACAACAACAACAAAAATTCTTGGCATGCTAGTGTAAGTTCACACCAGCCTGGCTTTTGCAGCCCTCTTATTTCCCTCTGCCACAACTTTGCCGCTGCTATGACACTTGCAGGCCTGCTCGGCCATGGTGCAGCTGATGCCCTGTCCATGCTCATATTTTTCTTATTGACAGTGAGTGTTCTTGCCAAACGCCAGGGACCATAGTCACATCTGTTTGTCTCCCAAGCTTGTCTGAGGCTGCTTGGGAACACTTTTTATCCAGAGGGCAGCTTTAACTAGGCCTAATACTCTGAAAAGCCTCTATTTGTAAATGCATACAATGAGGCGACAAGTTCCTGTTGTCTTTCCTTAAAAATTATTCCATTTGACACTGCTTGCTCCAGTCCCTGTCACCAGCACGTCAAAAGCCAGGTTTTCAGGCAAGGTGGTCTTAACAAGTTTTATTTTTTTCCCTAATAAAATGCCTAGCTTCCCTCCAGAGCACTATTTATAAATGATAGCTGGAAGCAAGCTAGGGGTAAGTAGAGAGAAGTCAGGCAAATAGCTTCCTTCCTTTCTGTAATCCATGCTCTTCTGATTTAATGCTAAGAAACATAATGCTGAACTTAGCCTGATTGAGGGTCAGAGTTCTCCCTACTTTATAATACCCCCATTACAAGCATTTCAAAACGTACTCTGCAGCTTCAGAATACTGCTTCTTTTTTGTCTAACCTGCCAGTTCCAGAGCAGTAATAGTTCTTGTCTGATCCTCTTAAATAAATAAATAAATAAATAAATAAATAAAGGCTTTTTGTTTTGCTGTGATCTACATTGGCAGAGCCAATGTATAATGTTTTATATATATGTATAACATATCAAATGTTAAGCTCTGGCAAAGGCAAGTGGCTCTTTAGAGTCACAAGTCAGCTGAATATTTGGTGGTAGTGGCCATCACACTGGGTCTGACAAAGCTTAATTGGTACTCTGGCGTTTCGTTATTTATTTGTGGTGTACAGAATTTTCAACGACAACAAAGAAATACCCA
>NW_020955728.1:580367-605529 GCF_003031625.1 Empidonax traillii | reverse complement strand
TATAACATATCAAATGTTAAGCTCTGGCAAAGGCAAGTGGCTCTTTAGAGTCACAAGTCAGCTGAATATTTGGTGGTAGTGGCCATCACACTGGGTCTGACAAAGCTTAATTGGTACTCTGGCGTTTCGTTATTTATTTGTGGTGTACAGAATTTTCAACGACAACAAAGAAATACCCACTCTCACCTTGGCTGGTGATCAGGTTGTTGTGCTCGGCAAAGGCGAATGATTCATTTATGCTGAAGGAACAAGGCTGCCTTTCAGACGTTCATTGATTTTAAATTAAAAAGTAACTGCTATGTTCTACATGAAGGGTGACAACAATAACAAAGTAGTCCTTACTTAGTGTTATTTGTTGCAACTCCATTCCGTGTGCCTGGAGGAAAAGTGGGGAGACCCCAGTACCATAATCTTGCAGATCAATAATCTAGATATCTCAATGTAGTGTAACAGATAATCAATTCTGGTAAAATAACTCAGATGCTGCTCACTGTTACTGCTGTGGCTCAGGTCTTCAGGTTCAATTGCCTGACTTTATTAATTTTTATCTTTCATCCTACTTGTATTCTTGGAGACTTTCCCCCTTTTTCATTCAGAAAACAAGAGTTGCTCACTGTAGAACATATAATTTCTCACACAACTTATTCTGCATGTTTGATTCCAATGTAAATACTGATCTATTGATGATCAAATACCTCAAACATTTGTGTGCAAACAATTTTTTCCCCATTTTGTATTTAAGTATTAATTTTCTTTATCGCAAAATCAGTTATGAAAGGGTTACACCTATTCATTTCTTTTTAAATTTAGAACTAAAAATTATCACCCTGAAACTGTGTTCAGTTTCTGGATGTTAAAATAGGATACAATTTCAACTTAGAATTGTAAGGAAAACATCTGTCTTAAAACAGTAAGAAATAAGTGTTGAAATAGGGGTTCACTAGGTGAAGCTAGAGTGCACTTCTCTGTGAAACTTGAGTTTCTTGGAATATTTTATTACTTAAATACAAACCCTGTGGTACTTGTTAATTTATTGTAACTTTTTAGAAAAAATATGCAGAGGATTGTACATTGACATCTTATTCATCGAGGCATTGTTGTCACTCATTATTGAGCAGATCTGAGGTCTCTCAACATTATATGACCATTTGTTATTCATTTAGAAGCAGCACAGCTTTAAAAAGTTTATAAATGCAGTAAAGGGTAAGTCATATATCCACACTGAGACAGAGATGTTACTATGCTACAGTAGATTGTCAGATACAATTTTTACCTTGTAATTTTATCAAAATTCACTACACTTCTGTGGTAAGAAACACCATTCTCTGTAACATTTATGGAGACATATTAAAATTGTGCAGTTCAGAAATCACTGCATTTTCCCCCTTCTGTTCTAGTTCTTACAAAAAAAAAAAAAAAAAAAAAGCTACATGTATTCAATTCTGCAGGCACTGTACATTATTTTAAGAAAAATACTAACTGTAATTGTCCTTCAAGATTCTATTCCAAAATTCATCATCTGAAAATTCCACATTTGCCATTTTCTGTGGTGTCTGACTTCTAATAGCTGTCTTTAATGCAGTAGGATTTGTTTGTTTGCCCTCCTCTGCAGCTACACCAATTTTCCCGTCTCCAAGTGTAAGCTCATAATTGTTTAAGGAGTCTACCAGATACTGTGCTTCCACAGTATTCTCACAACTTGCCAGTGAATTAGAACAGGATAAATTGCTGTGCTACAAGTTTATTTCATGCACATTTGAAGACTTTACTGTTTCATGTTTTCTCATTCATTCTTCATCTTACCTTTACAAAAAATTGATAAAATTTTCCATATAATAAATGCTGCTCTGGCATTCAAGGATTACTAGCCAATTGATAACCTACAAACAGTATTGTGATCTGTTTAGATAATTAATCTTAGCTATTTTCCTGTCAGGAGCAACAGTGGTTTTGTTTTATGTTGAGCTAGAAAGATTGCCAGTTTTTAAAATTAAAAAGCATTCCCTTTATATTTATTCATTCCAGTAACAATTTGTGATGCTGCATTTAGATACTGAGTGCTTGTCAACAAACATAATTATATTTCTATATAAACAAGATTGGTGGCTTGACTGTGCATCTACATCTTGGTTGAGAATGTTTTGATATAGGTTCAGATTATACAAGATATGTATTTATGAGGCAGTTTTCTTCCTTTGTTAATAGTTTTCTCCTATAATTACTTGCAGGCAAACCAGTGTACATTTGGGGTCATTGTGCATGGGAGACATCAAGCGGAGAAGGAAAGCTGCTCCCCTGCCAGGACCCACAGGTAACCAATTTCCCTGGGACAGAGCACAAACCACAAGATGTTAAATCTCTAAATACGAAGCAGTAGGTCAGTGACCTGAGGAAATGCTTGATAAATTCAGTAACTTCCCATATAACTTCAGAAACGTTCTATCCTTATTTATTAATAGAGATTAAGAAATAAATAGGCTCTCTTCATTCTCCCTCAAACATTTCCAATTTCCAGTGCTATGTAGCACAGCACTTCTTTAAAAAGAATAAATCTTTCTTCATGCACTGAGACAGCAAAGATTACCGCTTATGTCTCTTCAAGCATTACAAGGAAGGAGACATAAGGTATCTTTTTTTTGTGTGGAATGCATATGAATGCTCTAAATATCCTGCACAATAAAGATAGGATGTGAATTCCTGGGCAAACAATTGAAAATGTGGTGATAAGTCTGTGAAACACAGCTTTAAAATCAGTGCTGTAGATTAAACAGGAAGCACTTGCAAGCACATTTGTGAAAGATTTTTACAGATGCAAGGTCACAACCATTGGATGCATTTTGCTGATGTCACAGCTGCAAAATGACTTTTTCAATACTTAGCAGTGATTTATAGGACTCTCATCAGTTTGTTATGTTAATTATATATGTGCATACTAGAAGGATTAGATTGTGTGTGTGCCCATGTGAGACTTTTTATATATTGCTAATATGGAAATTTGGTTTGCATGTCCTAGTCATGTATAAATTACTATAGCAACATTTGCAACACATAGAATTCTTCAAATATATTTTAAGTAGATGTCTTTAGAGAAGCCTAATATTTGTATTCCAACTGAATTCCCTCTCCTGAAACTTCTTCGCTTCAAATCTCAGTGGCAGAAACAGACCAGGAATAATATTAAAAATGTTATAAAGGCACCTTAGTGGCACCAGTATGAAAAAAGAGAATCTGTGGGTCAGCTTCTAAGACTCTGAACATATGTGAAGTGAGAAAGAAAGATACTTAATGGCTGAAGAGAGAATAATATAATTATTTCTACAAGGTGATTTTCACTTCAAAACTTTCAAGTACTAGAGGATGTCATTTTGTACTGAGAGGGTATCAAGTATCATGAAATTAATTTTATTATTCATTTTACCTTGGGCTTTCGCTGTTCAGAATTTTATTTTACAAGTTGGCTCCTCTGCGTAACTATGCAAAGCCAATATTTTGATACTAAGGCAAATATGTGGTCATTCAATGTTATGAATCCATATATTCACAATTTTAGAGATTGTTTTGCCCCAAAGTTTGCCTTTATGTGAAGAGTGACAGAGAATAATGGTGGATAAAGGTATATATGGGGTAACTTTTAACTAGTGTGCCTTTTTTTTATTTTCAAGTTCAAGATAATCATTTCAATTTTGTTCTAGGCAGAAGGATTGAGTTTGTTCTTTTTTCAGGAGTTTTAGTTAGTTAAGATATAGGAATAGGAGGACTAGATATTAGGTAGAAGAATTTTTGAACTTTTTTTTGAAAGAAAGAACAAAAGCTGTTTACATGAACAGAAACTGGAAATAAAAAAAGCATTCTCCTAATAATTGTCCATATTTAACACCATAGTGAAACTTGAAAGGCTGTCTGTAAATGAATCATTAACTGTAGGTGTTTTCTTCAGCTGTATGAGCGGCAAATCAGAAAAGGTTCACCTAATATGTTGATAAAACAGTATTTTTGAAATTTTCATCTGCATTTGAAAAAAATTATATTGGTAAATTAATTCTTGTAGCAATATGCCCAGTGTTGAAAATGGACATTTATATCTTTAGCTCCAGTAGTACTGCTGAGAATGACTGGTGATCTTAACCAGGTATCGAAACGTGTTCCCTGGTTTTGAGTCTCACAAGGGTAGCACCTGCTACTTTCAGACACCTTACAAAGCCATGGACTTTTATAGCAAGCAGTGTGATTGGTTAAACATTTATTAATTGTGACAAGAACACCCAATTTATTTCAGTACTCCAGCTTATTTACTGCTCTTTCACCTTTGTATTTTGTATTGAAAAAGTAAAATGAATATTGATAGAGTTAGATATTGATTTCTAAATTTATAGCCTGTTCTCAGCCTGCAGTCAAAGTCACATACCAATAGGTTTGTGTATATTAGTAACAAAGGATGTAGCTTTACTTGTACAGCATTGAGAAACTATTGAAGCAAGAAAGTTTGAGCAGCACAGAGCATTTTATAGTTTCAAAAATGTCATTTGTAAAGGTGAAGAAAATATATGTTAAAAGCAATGAAGAAAATGTGAGACAATGGATGGTTAGGAGCTGACAGTAGTGTCATATTCTGTCTTTTTTACTAAGATAAATTTTCTGGTTTGTGGATGTGTGATATATCCCATTTGCGTATTATTGAACCTACACAATTAATCAACTAAAACCCAATACTAGTAAAAACTGTTTACTTCCTACAATTCAAGAATTAGGTGTTGGACATCTTAAATACTTTTTAGCACAGCTTCTTCCATGATACCAATATTATTTCAGTGATTCTGTTCACATCTGGGACCAGGTCATTTCCAATGACCTTATGCACCCTCCAACTGCCCAAGTGGTAGAGCTGTTTCATATGACACCCTGATATATTCCTCTGCAGCAATAAGAGTGCTCTCAAGTTTTTATAAAAACCTCTTAGACAAACTAATCCATTGTCATGGAAAAAGCCCTACCAGAACTGGATCCAGTTTAACGTAAATAATAACAAAATAGCAACAACAGCAACGAAAAAATTTTCTGCAAGAGAAAAGACACTCTTTGCAAAGGATTGTTACTGCTTGAAACACTTTCATTGGGAGTATTTACAGTAATTTCAGTATTAGATTATTTAGTTTAAGCAGTTCCTTTCCAATTGACTGTCTTCTTCAAGCTTCTACAGGCTTTGGGTTTTTTTTGTCATCTCGTGTTAAATCCCTGATATGTTTTAAATTTTTTTTAGATTTTTTTTAAAATAACTAACCTCTAAGTCTTAAATTTTGGAAAAAAAAAAACATCAAATTCTGCTTTTTATCTGTGGGACGATACTAACTTAATTTACAGGTTCTAGAAAGTGTGATTCAGGACAAAAAAAGTCAAGTTTTACTTGTATGCCTTGTAAACAGCCATTTATTTCTATTTCAAAACATTCTTTTTACTCTGATGTCACATTGTTTGCTTTACAGTGTGGAGAGCAGTGTTGAAAACCTGCAAAAACCAATTATAAAAAGAGAAAGCTATTTTGTACTTTAAATATAGAAAATGCGTATATAAAATAGATAAATTACTGTGAATGTTATGGGCACTTTAATATTTACATTTTGCAAAAGCAAATTTCAGATGTCATTTTCTTTATCTAGTTGGCATGTTGCATGCACATGCTACACTTCAGGCTGGTGCTGATTGAAATGACCAAGTTAAAAGTCTCATTTTAAAGAATGTGTTTTAATGAAAAATATGACAGATTCTTAATTACAGCAGAAATACTGAGCACTGCTATAATGCCATCATGGCTCACTTTAACAAGGTAATCAAAAGGGTACATGTTTTCATTCCTTTTTAAAAATTGCCAGCGTAACAGCTAAGCAAACTATTTTGCTGATGCTTAATATGTCAGTGATTAAAAATCAGACCTGAATATCTGCAGTACCAAAATGATGATTTGAAAAAGATTGTGATTACGGTGTGATAACAGAGGTGGCTGAAGCTAAGTTTGTGGTGAAGGTCAATTTAGTGAAATAGTTGCAAAGGAAAGGTAGACTTCTGGGTGCTTGGATGAAGTGACTGTAAATTTCCAAAACTCTAGACAAACTAATTTATACCTGCTTTCTTTTTAGCTTGATTCACTGATTTTCTATCTACTAAATGTACAGCTCCATAGGCAGAAATCCCTTGTCACAGGGCAATGCAACATTGGCATGTGTCACGAACACTTTCCCTTATTGGATTTTGCCATTTCTTATCCTTACTGCCGAAGTCGTTTCTGGCGTATACGTCATGCCTGCTTGGTTAGCCAGCCTATGGACACTCATTTTTCTTTGGTTGGTTTCTGCAACAGATAAAACTTTGGGGACTTCCCTCTGTTTGTTCCTTCTACCATATTGTCTGACTAAATTAGTTACGAAGTTAAAAGATTGCGGAGTGCCATCCAGTACTGGAAACTGCTGTCCCTTCGAAGCAAAAGGCTTTTCATGTTGAGCGTGAGGTGCCTGATTCAGGTAGGGCCTCTTACATACCAACGCCAGAATAACAAAGAAAATTCAGCAACAAGCCTTAGAAGACACACAATGCAACAAGAACCAAGCTTATACTGGAAAATTCTTAGATTTGATCTAGGAATCTAGTGATCCATCTCTAGTGATCTAGAGATAAAACAATATTCTGCAGGCTGTAAGCACAGCCATATAAAGTCAAGAAAAAACGTTCAGGTTGATAGAATATGACTGTACCTGTCTTTTCTAAGTGCTGTTGTCTTCTGAAAAGTGGAAACTTAAAAAATAATTCCCCAAATTAATCCAGGAGTCTTTCCTAAGATAGCGGTTTCTGGTTGTGGAAAGCATTCAAATTGCTTCTGCTGGGAGCTTAACTTGATGATCCTCTTGAGTCCCTTCCAAGTTGAGAAATTCTATGCTTTTATGGAACTTTTTTTCTCTTCACTTTCAAGAATCATAAACCAGCTTAACAGAGAATATCACCAATGATAGCATCCTTAATGCAGAGGAAATTTCTGCAAAAAAAGGCTAAACTGGGCATTTTTTTTTGCACATTCCAAAGGTTTGTTTCATTAAACAGTTGTACCCTGGAGAACAGCTTTGAATGAAACTGAGAGATATCGGTAGGGAGACCCATCCTCAAGGGCAGTTATGTGCTCTGGAAGTTCTGCACATTCTCTGCCAGGTATCATCATAAAGTGGCTCCCCACAGAGAGGAACCACCTCCGTTTCATTTGCAGTATGTTAGAACCGTCACCTCTTTCAGATGGGTGGATGTGCATGCTATAGTTTTCCTAGAACTCAACCAATGGAAGAAGTGCCTGATATTTCTGTCAATCTGTTTTAGGTTGGTAATACCAGAGGACTTTTGTTAACCACAGGTGGTTTGGGAGTTGAAATGTGCATGGGGGAAATACGTGTGGTTTTTCCTCAGTCAACATATTTTCCTATCCTAGCTCTCCACAACATCCTCTCGGTTGATGGTGACTAGTTTCTCTTTCTCCTGAGGGAATAAGGAGCATTCCTGCAAATAGTCCCTGGTATAGCTTATGCAAAAATCACTTTTCTTAAAGGTTTTTCAGCATATAATTTACTTTTTGAATAAGGAAGGATGTCTATGCATAAACCTGGTAGCTTTATGCAGGAATTTTTTGGCACTTCAGAGAAATAAAAATACCTGTTTAAGATGTGAGAAAATGAAATTCATTGATCGGGTTTCCAGTGCAAGTAAGTTTGGATTTCTCTTTTCTGTCTATACTGTACAATCTTTGCAAGTGGTGGAAAAGTTTGAGATAAAATCTGCTGTACATACTTGTCATGCCTTGGATTTCACAAAGAAGATTTTTGCTTTGGATTTCCACTACAAGAGGAAATTTGGATTTATTGATTATAAGAGTTTACCTTTCAGCCTATATATTGACACTACCAATGCTGAGGTAATAACTAAGATTCATGTTCTGATGCCTTCATTACTGACAGAGGGCTAGCAGTGAACACTGTTTGCATAAATAAATAAATAAATAAATAAATAGGCAAATGGTTACTTAGCCATAGTAAAAAATATGCAGACATCTTTGTCTAGGATTAATTACTTAATCTTCATTTTTAAATTAAGATAATTTGCCTGAAGATAATGCTCCAACCACATAGACACAGAACAGGAAACAGAAGTGGAACTTCGCCTCCAGTATCCTGCCAATCCATCCCAACTTGAGTTTAGTGTCAGATAAAGCTACAGTGATGTGCATAGTCCTAATACGAGCTTAATCCTCCATCATACTGCTGAAATTAACAGAAACTGTGCTCTCCAGCTTACTCCACAATATTAATGGGATTTAAATCCTTTCCCTGTAGGTTTCAGTGTAAGGCTGCAAGTCTTTCTCTAAAAGTCAGGGAATGCATATCAGATGGGATCAATTTTGCTGAATTTTGAGGGGTTTGAACAGAACTTTGGAATGTTCCTCAGTGAGAATACTTCTCCCAAAGTACCATCCAGTGGCAGTGTTTCTGTCATCATAGACAAGGCACAAAACTGATCTCCTTTGGACCCAAGTGAAAATCAGTATTGGGTATTCAAGACATTCCCCTTACAGAGGGGTAAATGGGAATCTAATGATACCAGCACTTCCAACCAATTTAATAGTAGTAAAGACTGAATGGGCATGATGCTTAACTCCACACACTGTGTAGTCCAATAAAGAATGGAAAAAGAAGAGCATCGGCAACTCTAATTCCAAGTGATCTGTGTTACTGGATAACCAGTTGTACCTAAAATTCACTGTCTCAATTTTCATTGGTGTGTGAATTCATATTTGTATATTCAGGATAGTTGAAAATGGGTTTAAATCTAGAGTCTATGCTGCAAGAAAGAGAACATTCACCCAGGCCACAATTATGCAACTGTTCCTTTAATACCCCCCTTGTGACAGGGCAGTAGGAATGAAACTGTGGCAGTGCAGATATTTACAAAACTCTGCTGTGGGTGCTGGGTCAATGTGGAGGTTTCCAGCACCTGCTGAAATCATAGCTATATCCTCTCTACTATTCTTATCTCTCTGTTAGCTAGAATAAAATTCAGTGCAAGCAGATTCACCTGAACTGTAATCATCCTAGGGTTACTCTTTAGGCAGTCTTAGGTAGCTGAGTGTGAGCGATATGTTGAAGTCTGGTATAGTAATGCAGTCTCAAATATTAGCTAAATAATTTTATAGCATTTTCATAGCTGAGTTGCTTTAGTTTGGGAACTTTTTTGTTTTCTTTTTTACATATACAGCCATAGTATACTGAATTTTGAAAACCACTGCAGGTACTGATTTTTAAAATCACTGTATGGGTGTTGGCTGTGCTTCTGATGCTGACTGCACAATTATCCAAAACAATTTTAAGAACATAAACATCTAGGCAGTCTGATTCCCATTTTGCTAGTTAGAGCTGGCGTAGAAAGATAGACTACAGCAATATATTATTCTGATTGCATTCCCTGTAAAATTGTCTTGTGTATCAGGATCAGTCCCTGCTGTTCTGAGCTCATCTGATAGGAGTCAGAAAAGAAAAAGAATAGATGAAATATTAAATGCTTTCAGAAAATGAGGGAGAAAGTGCACTAGCTTTAAAGAGAAGCAGCATGTATCGTTTCTCCTTCCATTGGCTGTTTATCCAACATCAATACAACACTTTAGGAGCCAAATTACTAAACAAGCTGCCAATTAGGCTTGCAGTCAGCTGGATAGATTAGTGGCTAAGAGAGGCAGATACAAGATTTTCATCTCTTGAGCCAATTACGCAAGTGA
This sequence comes from Empidonax traillii, assembly GCF_003031625.1. Classification (NCBI taxonomy): domain Eukaryota; kingdom Metazoa; phylum Chordata; class Aves; order Passeriformes; family Tyrannidae; genus Empidonax; species Empidonax traillii. The sequence goes on along the minus strand of NW_020955728.1, from coordinate 595,733 downwards.
ATTACCATCCACAATGCTCCTTGGAAGATTTGAGGTAGAAAGACTGACTCTGCTGTGATAGACATAAGTGAGATCCAGGGTAGGGGGTAAGGGTTAGCAGGCCATGTATTGCAAAAATTACCCAAGCAAAAAAGAGATCCTTCTAGGAAAGGATTTAAAGGATTTAAGGCTGCTGGGAGCGATAGAAGAGGAAATAATAGTTGTGGTATGCTCTGCGAAGGCATTGCTGTTCTGCTCACAAGTCTTAATCATATAAAAGAAAGATGAAAGGGCAAGACTATATTTATGTACAGTGTCATTTTCCCAGAGCTGTTTAAAAACCTGTTTTCCTAACATCAAAAATAGTTTGGTGCCAGAGACAAAATTACTTCACTATGCCTTCATTTGTTTCTTACAACTGAGGAGGGGGGAACCAAACTACATTTTCTTAAAAAGGGTTATCTGAAGACTGAACCTATCTGTATTCTGATTTTATTCAGACCAATATAAACCAAACATGCTTGATGTTGGTCTTATCCAGCCATTGGACCATACAAATAAATATTGTCACAATAGTGGTTTATGGGGTCACAGTTCCTTTATTGTTCTATAATGCACGATAACTTAAATGTTGAGCTTTTAATTTTTAGAAGCATTTTGCAAATAAAATGGATCTGTCAGATGAAAACTGTTCATAGGCTCATTTGTTTCCTGATGAGAATGTTGTACACTGGTGTAACATTGTTTCTTAAACACGAAGCAAATTTAAAAGCTGAACTTTTGCAAGCTGCTGTATCCAAAAATGATTAAACAGATGTGGAGCCTGCAGCAGCATTAGACCTCTGATCTGATTTTAGCTTACAGATGGAATTAAATTAATTCATGGCAATCACTGTAAAATCAAGGGTATGGCACTGAATGCTAGTGTACTGTTTAACCAGGACATACCTGTCTCAACAGCTGTTAAGAAAAAATTAAATACCTTTATTTTTCATTGAAACCTGCCTTTAATGCCATCATAAATATTATATCAAAATTTTAAAAATGTGATGAGTTTTTTGTTTTCCCCTTCCCAGTTTTGTCACTTACATAGGTTTCATGTTCCATGTATGTAAGGTCATATGCAAAATACTTGTAGACCTTGAAGTGTGTCTATTCATACACACAAAGGTTTGAGGATGGTCTTTTTTTCTTTCAATTGGCAATATTACAAAAAGGAGCATAAGTGAGGGTATTTCATAGTGTTGTCTTTTCAAAGAAGTTACTGTTCCTCCTTACTTGTATAACAGCAGCCACTTCTACATGCAGAATATTCATCTGGTAGATCAGGAACCAGTTGTTATGGTTGCTAAAAACATTTTCAGTCTACAGAAAGAAAAGGCTCTGCACAGGAGATTCCTACAAATTACTGGTGCAGAGACTTCCTTGTAACTCCTGGAGCCCCAGAAAACCTCATACAGCAATAACCTTAGAAAAATGTCCCTCCAATTTTTTTTTTTTAATCTGATTTTGCATAGTTATTTTTTGTGGGACGACGCAGTGGGTTGATTTTGCTCTTGCTCCTGGGTGGGTCAAGACTGAACACGTCCCAGAGGTAGCACAGCCGTTTTCAAGGCCACTGTGCTTGGACCGTTCTCTCTAACAGGCCCTACTGGCTAGTCCAAGAAGTGCCATAGGCATGAATTAAAAACTGAACTTGAAGATGAATATTGCAAGGACAATTACTGCTTTTAATTAGAAAATAAAAGCCCAAAGCACAGGAATGGGGGTCAGGGGAATAGCACACAGTGTAGCGTGATTTTTAAGAGCTCTCTCCCGTCATGCAGTCAATCAGCAATGCAAATGTTTTTTTTTTTTCCCCAATTGCTGATTGCTCATGAAATGGAAGAAGAGGGCAATACCACTATCCATATTCTTTGGATTCAAGTAAAATATCTTGCATTACAGATAAATTTTTCAAATGATGGGTGAAAATTGCAGGAATGTTAAAGACAGATATAGATAGTACTTATATAAAAACTGACTAAACTGGAAAAGAATGGTCTGCATATATTAAATATTTTTCACAATTCAAATAAGAGTTATCCATATTCACCTCATTTACAAGAAGGGGTAATTAGTCAATTAGCAATATAGGCAAGATGGTTGAAAGTATGGTTTTGATTTTGCCTTATTCTTGCTGCAATAGAAAGCCTCCAAACACATTATTCTTTGGACAGTGTATGTTGTTTGACTGCTTACCCAAAAGTGGATTGTGAAGCCAAGTTTATTGTGGTTTGTCTTCTCTCTTTTTGTTTTTTTCTTTTTCTTTCTTTTTTTTTTTTTTAACTCTGGTGCCATACAAGAGTAAAACAGAACTCTGAGGGAGAGCTTCAGCTTTTAACAGCCTATAGAAACGTATGTACAGTGAAGGGGAAAATACTTACAGTGTACATTCTAGAAGTACTTAAATGTCTTTAAAAACAAATTATTCCAATTATCCTGTCACCAAAAAAAAAAAAAAAAAAAAAAAAAAAAAAAAAAAAAAAAAAAAAAAAAAAAAAAAAAAAAAAAAAAAAAAAAAAAAAAGAAAGCTACTTCAAAAAGTATCAAAAATAGAAACACTGGTTTACTAAATAACATGTCAGGGTACAGATTGTTTTTTCATATATCTTCTTTGTGAGATTCCATTGGCTGTCTTCAGAATTGAAATACAAGAAAGGTACATCTGTTACAGGGAAAGGTCTGTGGGTTTTTCCCCCGAATAGACTAACAAAAAAAGCTTTTTACATTGTGTCAGTTTATGCCTTGCATACTGTTCCAGCAGCATTGCTACCTTTGCCTAGGCAGCATTATGAGTGGTTTAATGTTTCCAGTTCTTAGATGTCATTAAATACACTCTCTCCTGCTTAGCTGATCTGTTCAATCTTTCTTCCCCTTTAAGTTTCCTCCTTAATTGTTCCACAGACATTTACTGGAATGATGCTTCATTTCTTATCATCTGTTCTTAGAAAAACTGGACCAAAACTTCCAGGATTTTACCTGTGAGGCTTAACAGAACTTTTGTTGAACAGTACCCTTTTTTCTTTCCTTTTCTCTGAGCTGGAAAATTGCAAAGGAGCTAGGAAGGTTGCAAAGCCTGTGTTGTGTATGCCAGGCAGTGCCAGGGACTCATCTGTATAAAAATTGCCTCTGCCTGTGGGGGCCTGAAAAGAAAGGAAGTCTTGGACATTGAATTTTGTGCTGGTCAGTTCAAGAGGAATCCTCTCGGGGACTGGAGGCTGCTGACTTAAAAGCCTTTATTTTAAGCCTAGCATTAAGCCTAGCTTCAAACCAGTATTAAAGGATGCCTTCCCCCAGTGCACTCCCTTTTTTCTTTGACTCAGGAACTGAGATAGTAGAAAGCTGTCTGCCTTTTATGTAGCCAGTGTTTTACTGAATATGAACAAATCTATAGTGGATAATGCTGGAGTACTGCAAGTTCATCATCACAATCATCATGAGGATTTTAATGTGCACATCTTGTTTTCAATTTCTGTCTGTGTATGTGGTTTCCACTGTGAGCATTGCTTTTTGTGTGCGAGTGTTTGATAAATTAGGTTTTTCAGAAGCTCACGTTCACTTTTCTTGCGTTCTTGTTTTAAGTTAATATAATTATAAACCAGGTGCTTGTCAATGGTAAATTCCTGACTGAAGACATTGTAGTCTTCAAAAACACAAAACTGTAGTCTGCAGAATTTTTAAAAAAATAGCAGACCAGAATAAATAGGTAGATAATTAAACAGATAGTTTTGGAAGCTGAGGACACAGAAGGGGCTTTTTGTTCTGTCAGAGGGAGGAAGATATTGAATAATGCTGAAAACAAAATCCAGCTGCCTGCATGCAATTGTGTTAGTTCAACAACATCATCCCTCTCCAAAATTGTTTGCATGGTGGAACTTGATAAGTTTTAATGCAGATCCTTGAAATAAGTATCATTTGTATCCCTCATGCAAGGTAGTTATAAATAGGAAGGCTTATCCATGCATCATCTCCAAACTCTGGCTTGAGGATTTGGGTGAAGGGGAAGAAACAGCTTTGTTATTTTCATCTCTTTTTGGTTTTTTTGATGATGCCTTTATGGAGAAAAAAAAAATAAGCTGTTGTTAAAAAAATAAATCAGTTACACTAAGACTTGCAGTGCTGACACTTTTCTTTAGTATGTGTGCAGTTTTTCTCAGATGTCTCAATGCTATGGAGAGAAAAGTGTAAACAGCACTTAAAAACATTGAAAATACCAAAAGTAAACTTGGATGTATCAAATCTCACAGTGTTCAGTAAAACAGAAACTGAGTAAAGATAAAGCCGAATTTCAGAGTAGGTGGCCACTTGTCTGTACTGTTTCTGTAACAGCTGTACTGGTTTAATCAGAACTTCTTTATCAGGTTTTCTTGAAGGAGATCTTCAGCAATAATAAATATTGCTAAGAATGGAATGATGGTCAGGTTAGTATGATGTGTTTCTGCTTAGTAACTGTATAGGACTAGAAATTCAGGTAATCTTACCAGTGTATTGGTAGAATTGTGCAGGTGATTTACATTCTTTGAGGCTGATATAACATCCGCTGTAGTGGAATATAAAAGATCTGTGACAAAACTTGTCATACTTAAAAACTGAATGAGTCTTCCATAAATTAAAAATAAAGCATAAGACTGTATTATTTAGAATCGTATGCAGTCAAGAGGTCAACATGTGCAAAGACAGCCTGTTCTAGCAACCTGTTAGATGAATTAGGAGAATAAGAAGGTTTAGAGCTTTATGGGAGATTATCCTGCTCTTCTCCGCATGGCAGGCAGTGCTGATTAATGCTGTGTGTTTCTTTAATCTCAGGGTTTGTAGGAGAAAACACCCAACCAATCCCAGAAAACAACATTGGGAACAGAATGCTTCAGAGTATGGGCTGGACCCCAGGCACGGGCCTTGGACCAGACGGCAAAGGGATAGCAGAGCCCATACGAGCCATCCAGAGACCAAAAGGACTCGGACTTGGATTCAGCTGACAGAAATGCACTCTGGCTGCCCAAGAAAAATAAAGCTCCAAATTATTTTAAAAATACAAAAAAAAAAAAAAGAAAGAAAAAAGGCAAATATATTATTTGTTGTGATGGGCACATCCAGTTACTCTTCTCTCAAAGATCACTGAAGTCAACGAGCTTCATACTGGCTACACCAGCTGCAAGGTACAGCCGCGGTGACAGAACCGGCATTCAAGTCCAACTTTACAATGGTGCTAAAATGTACAAAAACTTCTACTTTTTTATTTTCTGTGGTCTTAAGGTTTATATTAAGCATAAAATTCAGTATATTCACTTTTTTTCCTAAAAGCTTCTGACACAGCAGGTTTTAGTTTTCTTTTGTAAGTACAATTTCATCTCAAGAGCCTTGATAACATTTGTCCAGGAAAATGGAACTTTTTACAGCTATTGTGGTTTTCCCCTCTTCAGGCAAAGTTTCCAAACCTGGTATTTGTAGTGTTTAACAATATTTGAGGATAAGCTGTCATTATGCCCATAAGACATACACTTTTCCCACTGGAAGGTGATACGGTATGCAATTTTGTATAAGAGCATGAAAAACAGCTTTGTTGTCAGAGAAATGCCATTCCAGCATCATTTTCTGCCAATGTCTTACTGTCTTCCACATTCAAGCTCAAAAGTAACGCTTTTATACTTGTTTTTACATTTACAGGATTATCTTTTCTCAGAAAATATTTTGAAAAGTAAAAGTTTACTCTGACTTTGGATTTCCCTTTATATTAAGAATTCTCAGTGTTGCCACATTTACGAATAGTTTGAGCTTTGAATCAAAAAATTGTATTTGAAAGATGACTGTCTTTCAGTGTCTATATTGTGGGGTTTGGCATATTTTAAACAATGCAGCGTTCAACATGGTGTTATCATTTGGTTTGTGACCATACTGTTGCCAGTGAGCCACAACCTTTAAGGATCATGAACAGAAAAAGGGCAAGGAGAAGCAGGATTAGGATGGAGGAAAGGAAGGGAAAAGATACTTTGATGGCATCTCACAAATCTAAGCTAGCAATTTAAAATCAAGAGGGATCATTAAGTGTTTCAATCAGTATCCTAATGTATCTAATGTCAGCAGAAGCAATTTCATTAAGCACCAACCAATCAAGCTCCTAGGGTACTTATTAGTCTGCAGGATAAAACAAATTCCACTTTAAAATTAAGTGATAGGGCTGAAGGAAACTTTTGTTCCCATGGACTAAGAAGAAAATCCTGCCCCTCTTACCACCCGTGCCTGTAGCAGCTGGCAATATTTACCCTGACTGCGGAGGGAACAGGATTTGATTCTCCAGTCTTTTTTTGCTCCAAGAGGAGGATCTCTCCCTTCCTCAACTTCCAAACTGCAGAGAAAAATACTAAGTTCCAGATTTTTGCAAAGATATTTCATGTGACTCTGAAATACAGTGATTAAATTTAAGACGTGTTTTTATTACTTTTTTTTTCTCTCTCAGCTTCACCCATTTTTCCAGGAAATAGCAGCAGGAAGATTACAAATAGCAGCATTATGGCAGTGAATTTGCTTAAAAGAAATGTTCATACTTTCCACTGTGATAACTATCAATTTGGAACATTGTTTTGCCATGCACCATAGTGTAGAGTGAAAGGTTAGTACCTGATGTTGTTTTTATGATAGTTGAATGCACAATGCACATGTTCTCTAAGTTTCGGAAAGACTTTTTTGCTATTTAAATATTTCATGTGATTGAATGGTTTGACTTTTTAAAATTATAAGAAATTTTAAACAGACTTGGGATTTATACAACAACACATACACTTTTTAATGGAAGTTTTTGGGGCACAGCATTATGGGAGTTTGCCATTTCAAATATTTCTTGCACAGCTGAACTAGGGTAAATACATTCCATATTCAAAGAATTTCAGGGCCACAAAGGGCCAACAGTCTGGAATTCCACAGCTGGCAGAGGTGCCCACTTGTATAAGTATTATTTCCAATAATGCATTTATGTGGCCTGCACCTGTTCTGTCAGTGCCACATGCTACCAAGAGCAAGCGAATTCTAACAACCTCTTAGTGTTGTACACCACAATCAAAAATCTGTTAAAATGGTTTTCAGCGTGTGAACTGGGAAAGTGAATCTTTTGAGATCCGTTTGTCGTAGTTCTGTTTGCAAAACTGTAAAGGAATACTCATTCTATGTTAAAATTCCATTGGTTTGCTTTGGTTACACCACCTGTATGTCTTGGGCAGGAAGTTCTAAGTATGGCACATATAACACTTTGAAGTATTTCTGTGTCATATCAGTAGTTCCTCAAGAAATAAGTCTACAGCTCCAAAAGACTTGTAAATGTTTCCTGTTTTTAAAAAATGAGGGAAATCATAGATATATGTTGAAGGAAAATATATTTAGCTCATTCAACTCTTTTTTCATCCATTCATGCAGATACAATGAAGCAGCCAGTCTAGTAAGCAGTCATAATGGAAGAACTATTTAGTCAGATTGAAAATCTTACAACTTTTTGTTTTAAATCAGTCTACTAGTGAGAAACCGTTAGACATTAAGATTAGTCAAACTGGTTTTTATATAGAGATAGATACACTTTGTTTTCCTGAGGTATTATCAATAGATGCCACATCTGACTTTATATTATTAGAAGCTGTAGAACAAAGTGATTAAAATATTTTACTGTAGTGTTTTGAGATATTTTTTTCACAGTAAAATTCCCATTCTGACTCAAACTTTCATTTCATTTTCACTTTTCCACATCTCACAGGAGTGGTTTTAAAGATACTCTAGTAGTATGATTTCTCACAGTTAAAACTAGTGTTAAGAAACAAAACAAAAATTAATTGTAGGGTTTTTTTCCTTTTTTTAAGCCATTGCAATGTTAGCTGGCTTTGAAACAGATCAAAAGACTTGGATTTACTGGTTTTTTTCTTCATATCTTTCCTATGTCTAACTTGCAATCATACTATGATACCTGCTATAAAGCTGGCTCACATTATTTTAAAATACATGCAAGTATTTTCAGATAGTAATTCCTTTATGTCTGTGACACTGAAGGGCTTTTGCCTACATAAATAAATATGGGATCATCTTGTATCTAAAAGTTACCATCCATCACTTGCCAGAATCTTTCCATTTAGATATTTGAATCAGTAGCTCAGCAGTTACCATAAAATTCTTCCTCTGAAGAATGTTTAGTGAAGAGACATTGCCTATTATTGCATTGTGTTTTGCTACATGTTCCATGGTGTCTCAAAGTTCTGTGAATTGAGCCATTAACTGTTAATAAAAGAAACCCATGAGCAGTATCTTATTTCTAAATAAATATTTGTTGAAGTTGGAGAAGCATTATCAATATGCCCATTTTAACAAGTTTGTCCCTGCATTTGTCTTTCTGCAATTAGGTCAATAATGGGTGTAGAATGGCAGTAAATAGCTAAATAATATGTGTAGAATGCTTTGCTTTGACAACACAAATACAAGATGAAATAAAATAAGTAGACCCCATTCTTCATGAGTTTCACTTGTTCTTTTCTTTAAAGTGTGTTGTTACTGCACAGGTGAGTACAAAAACATGATGTTTCTGAAAATATGATTGAGGTGGGTAATATCATGTACCAAGCCAGGTACATATTATGCTAAAGCTATTACACTACCTTATACGTACCTTTTTACTAGTACCTCTTTTCTAGGTTAATATTATCCAGCTAAGAGGTGACACCACAGTGTTGAGAAATACCTCATTTAAGATGTTTGCAGTATTTATTTATCGTAATCTAAGACATTTGAATACAGGTTCTCCTCACGCCTTAAGTATGTGTATACTTTGATAACTGTGGCAGGGCCTTGTGCTTTCTCTTCAAACAGTTTTCCAAAATTTTTCCTCCAAGGAAAACCTCACACAGCCTTTGTTTTACTTTCCCTTACCCTATGTTTCCAGGGCACTTTCAGTAAAGGTGTACCAGAATTGGGAATTCTTACTTTAAAGTCAAGAAACTTTTTAATTAGACTTCCGTCCCTCGCAGAGTTTTTAGGAGCAGTGGGGTAGTATTTAGCACACAGCAGTTGCATAACCACGTTACCAACGTGTGCATTCAGTCTGAAAAAAACAGTCTGAATTACTTCTTTGTCAACCAGTTGTCCAACTATAAAGCTAATGTGAAATGTTAAATGAGGAAGTGGCATTTTTAAAGATTTTCATTTTTTTACAGGCACAGTATTTGAGAGAGGGGGAATTATTTTTTTACTTCAGTGACCTCTCTGTACCGCAAAAAGTCTTGGAAGAGTTGCAGCAATTTCAGCATGGATGTCCTGCTTCTGGGGCATTTTGCTAAAAAAAACCCTATGTAGAAACTTTAGCAGCATAAATTGATACAAGATGTATCTATTAAGCTGTAAGAGAGTTTGTTGAGTAAAACTATCCACCAACATTTTAAGTGTGCTTTAAGTTATTGTGGGAAGCTTTAAAAAAGCAACAGAAGTTTCATGATTTACTGGTAGTAGGTAACTCTAGTGGAAATGTCTGGGCTTCTTACAATTCTCTTCTGTTCCACAACAGAACAGATATTGGAGGTATTTTGACCTTGATGCTGTGTTACTTGCATTTGAATATTCAGTCTTTTAAGTAACAAGCTGAAAATCACTGAGATTCTGTAAACTTGACCTCCTGCAGCAACGAGAACTGTGTTTATTACCAGCTATGAAAAATGGTTTAAATTAATAGGAGGCATTGCCGCTATAAAAAGTTGTGATTTTGGCCTGACTCTTTATAACATTGCTATGATGAATTTAAGTATTGGGGAGTTCAGCTTCTGAAACTGTGAATATAAGCCATTAGTCGCTGAGGGATGTATGTGTTATTGTAATATATTTACCCTGATTAAATATGTGAGCTTATTAAAATATTTTTTCAGAATATTTGATCATAGATATGTTCATTTTAATTGTGCCCTCTCCATAGTGTTGTCTTTCATCCTTAATACTTGTCCATTTTTTTGAAAAGCTGCAACCCTCTATATGTTTTTAAGTGGTAATACCCAGTGTTTTCTCTCTTCAAGTGTAATCTCTTGTATGTGCTAAGTGATACCACTGAACATTTTCTATCATTTCTACTAGTCTGTGGAATTTGCTTTTCCTGGACCTTCCTAGGCAAGTTTCCTGAATAGCCTAATGTTGCCTTCCTCAGTTATTGCAAGAAATTTTGACACTGAAAGCCTGAAACTTCTTTGTCCTTGGGCAGGCTGTCGTGTTGGTCCTTCTCTTGCACACATGGAAGTGTTTGCAGATTGAGGCTCTAATTGTCTTCACTGTAAAAGATACGGGTCCTAAATTTTCTGTGGTATCAGAGTTCCCACAGATCCCTGGTGTCAGCTGCCCCTTTGTGGGATCGTACTGGCCCATCTTTAGCTTAGAGCTCCTTTGGCTACTGTAATGTACAGGTTAGCTCAAGGTTAATGTCATTCTGTCTATCCTTCCAGTACCCAACCTGATACATCCCAGCAATGGGGAGAGTCAGGGTGCCATTTCAGCCCAGAATATCTTGACTTTGCACAGTTCAAAACAAGGCACAGCGAACCACTTTTACCAGGTTCAGTTTAGTATTGGGTAGTTGATTCTGTAGGTGTTATGTAGTCTTTCATTCCACCAAAGTGACAAGAAAAAGGAGAAGAGAAAATAAACTTTCTCCAAATAAAAAAGTATATAGCAGAATAGTAAGAATTGTAGATAATGGAAGGGAACATCTGAAGCTGTGATATAATGAGAAATTTGAAATGTTAAATTTGGAGACAGATAAGTAAGGCAAAACGTGCATCAGAAGTACAGAGATGGAAAATGTAAATGTTCCAAGTAATCTTGTCTCTAATTTACAAATAAGATGTCAGTGTTTGTCAACCCACCTTTGAAGAATGCTGAGAGTTTTAATATCTGAGGTAAGTATCTACCATGCACCTACCACTTTGAATCCTTCAAACTTTCTCTGTGAGTCAGCTTATTCTACACTTGGCCACTCTCAAATTTTCTCCATCTTCTTCTCAAACATCTTGTATTGTTGGTGCTGGACCTCAGATTGCTCCCTGCTTATCCATTCCCATGAGTTTTGTTTTCTTCTGTGATGAGCTGTGATTTTCTTCATTCACTTCCTTGGAAATTACCTATAATATTGTTTCAACTTATCCTGTAAGGTCAATTTAAGTGGTGCTCCTTGAATGAGCAGGATAAAATCTCTGAAGAATCAGGACAAAAACAGGTTCTAGTTTTTTCTCCTATAAAAAGTTTCTGTATTTAGCTCCTTGATTTCTTTGATGACCCTTACTGCTGCTCACCGTAGTCTCATTGCTTCCTCTCTTAACAAACTTGGCAATTTTCTTACAGAATACTGTGGTGGAAGACACAAGAATTTTTCCAGCTGCATTTGCAACTATGCAAATTTTCAATTTTTGCCTTTGCTTTCAAGTCCTAAGAATGGATTTTGAATGACACGTGTTGCTTTATTTTTTTCAAAAGGTTCCAGGTTACCTCAAGCATCTAGATGTTCTGCCATTTGTGAAGAAAGTGCAGTATTTATCTAAAATTTTCTAGATGCCAAACTCAGTACATGAGGTGCTGGCCCTCACATTTCTGGTAGTTACAGATATGATCTACAGCATAAGTCATACATATTAATTTAGATTAAACTCAAACAGTTTCACTCTCTGAAAGAACACTTCAATATCTGTTACAGATTTCTTTTTTATAAGCCCTGGTATGCATTATTACTGAACTAAGAGATTTTGAGTGTGAACCAGTAATGATTTTACGAGTTTTTCTAATGTGATGTAAATAATAAGTAACACAATTACCTGGTTGCCTTTACACTCACTGTAGTGTGTAAGTTGATTTATTGTTCATCATCTTTTGTCAGTAAGCATGTGATTTACAGTTCTTACTAAGTGAATTTAGACAATTTCTACCCATTGCCCATAAAGATAGGTCAGCTGATAAACAGTAGCTCTTGGCCAGGAATTCAATAGAACAAGAAATCTGGACATTTGCAAAAGTGTTGGAATAGAGAAAATGACCTCTCAACCTCTACATTGTACCTGGCTGCAGGTTTCTCCGTTGGCATAGAGTCTTTCATAATAACGTTTCATGGAGAAACGGTGTAGGGGATCACACCTGCAAACTGTAGTCTGAGGATCTGATACTTTACCTGTTACATTTGTTTATTGCTAATATTAGTATTCCTCCTGTAGCTGGATTCCCTTTTAAACATCCAGGACCATGAATGAATGCTACTCAGATCTTCTGGAGAGCTGGTAGTAGAGGCATTTTGCACTCGATAGGCTGCCTCTGATGGTGACTCCTTCTCCTGTCTTGCTTTTAATAGAATAAATTCCGAATTTGCACTACGGTCAGCCAAACTCGTGACTTCAGAGGAAAAAGATCCACTCCTTAGAATCAAGGTATTCTCATATGACACCTAGACTCTATATTCATCCAAAAAGTAAAAAAAATAAAAATAAAAAGTATCAGATAATGCTTATTCAAGCTTCCTGCTGGGGAGCTGGAAGCTGGACATATCCGGAGACTCCAGGAACACAGCAAGGAGCACCAGCTGAACAGAAAAGGTTTTGAACAACATATTCTTACTCCTCAACTCCTTTTGGAATTTTTGGAATGTCCCATGAAGGACAGCATCGACAGCGACTTTCGCTGCTCCCAGCAGTAACTGTGTTACTTGTCACTGCAACTAAAAAGCATCAGTTGTCCTTGCCATGAGATATTTGGGTTGCGGTGGTTCTTGACCTGCTGCAGCCCTAGAAGCTGCTGTTTTGCAGCAAGGTCTGTGACTTGTCACCCTGCAGACCAGTGGCACACTGGCTCCCAAGGGATCATCACTTCAGGTTTAAAGGGTTAATGCATCTTAGTTTCTGAGATTTTATCAGTAGTGTCTTGGTAAATGCAGGTTTAGACTTCCCGGAAGGGTCAGATATGCTGATCATGGAGTTTGTAGCCACTGCTGTAGGGTTTTAATCCTGACACAGAGCATCTGGTTCACCTGTGAGGTTCATACACTTGGCATGCAGGATAAGTTACAAATGCACATTTTTAGGCAGTGGTTTGAGACAGAGTTCACAAGAAGACTAATTGTACTGGACCACAACAAAAAGGTTACAATGTCATAGCAAGGGAAGTATCCTGTAGTGATTTTTGTCACCATCCAGGATAGTTTATCTTTGAATATTTTTGGCCACAACCACATCCCTGTACTGTCTTGTGACCTGGTGAATCAGAAAGGCTAACCTTAAAAAAGGAAAACAAAAAAAGAAAAAGAGAAGAAAAAAATGAGGTTTACTGTGCAGTTGAGAAAATTCAGTTATTTGCCTGTATGTGTCTACACAAACACACATACATGCATAGGGATGTAGATCTATAGAAGGTCATACATAAAATCATGAAAACAAAAGTTAAACACTAGGCCGTTTGTTAAATGGTCACCCCATGGACCTTGCAGAACTGTGACAAAACCTTTGGTTCTACTAAGCCCGCCTTACTTAAAGGGGGTATGTTTCTTCCATGAAAGTCAATAAATTGCAATGTATTGTTTAATTTTCTGTCTTTATGTAAACCCAGCCAGGTTTTTTAGTTGTCTTCTTCCTAATCAGTGGTAAAGTGCATTTAATAGCTCACTTAAGGTGTCATCCATTACTATGAGTTACTGTTAGAACTAATTAATAGAGCTGAAATTATTTTGTAATGAGAAATTGAAGTATTGCAGTGTTAAAAAAAAATTACCATTCATAGCTAATTAACGTTTAACAATGCAAATAAGCTGATAATTATTTTTCAAGCCAGAGAAAAATTCTGTGACATTTTATATACTACCTTTGTTTCTGAAAAAATACCTGTAGAGATAAATAGTCTGAAGAAATTTCCTTGGGTAAAGGCATTTTCTGAAGTGCACAATGAATGAAAGCTCTCCTTTTGTTCATGTGGGGCTGCATTCAGCAGCTATTTCTCCCTGTAAATACTGATGAAGTGAAGGAAAAATGAAGGGTCACAAAGGCGGGTGGAAGCGGAAATTATGTAAAATCTTGGTGCAAATATACTGGCTGCTCCAAGTCAGGCATTCTTCTCTTTGGCTGCTGTAGGTACAATGTGGTCCTGACCCTGTGGTGGGCTGAGATTATCTGGATCCTTTGTGAGAGAAGATGCTTCCAAGTGAGCACAAAATTCACAACTGTCTTTAGGTCATACATGTGGTAAAGGAATGCAGAAACAAAAGGGAAAACTGAAAGTCTGACCCTGTATGGCAGGATGCAGCATGTGAGGTCACGGTCCCCCAGAAATCAAGATGTTCTTCTTTCCAGATTTTATGAATTGGGATGTTACTTGAAACAGGGTTTTCAAAGGTGGCATTGAATTGGCACTATCCTCTTAAGTGGCCAACCTGGTGCCATAGGGCCTTGTGATTATGTCCTATATAATCTTCTATGAGTTTCCCATAATACATGTTTTGTTGAAAGCCACCACTTCTGTTTGTGTATTATTTTGCAAAATTTTTACCTGGAAGACATCACCCATTTGTGTCTTGTGTTCCTGTGCCAGAGGAAAAAGAACAGCAAAGGTAATATTTTATTTTAATAATTCATTTAATTACTTTCAATGGAAATTATTAATTGATGAAACACAAGTTTTGAGTCAAGACTTCTAAAAGTTTAGGCTTGACAGAATTGAGCCTGGAACCAGGTGCATCCTTTGGTTGGCACATAAGTCACATAACCTCCTAAATCACAGGGGAAAGCTTGTAAACCAGCAGCAGATTAGTGTGCCAGGATTTTCCTGCCATCAGAAATGTTTGGAACAGCACTTGCTGATGTTTTCAACATTCTGTGTGCTGGTTTAATGATTAAAATATTAAACCCATTCCATAGGTAAACCTGTCTCTGGTCACTACTTTATACAATGTACTTACTTTAAATGTTAATAACCGGTGTGGTTGAAGGTTGTGACTTTAGGGATTGCTTTGTCAACTTTGATTAATCTTATTATGAGGCCCTGCCTGGGTAGTTTTCATATTTCCACTGAGTGGTCCCGTGTTCTGTTTCTCTTTCCCTCCAGAACCAAGCACAGGCTTGCTGGCCACCCCTGCTTTGGACCCCTGGCAATCATTTTACCCGCTTAGCTCAGAACAGTTATTAAAGGTAGTTTGAGCACCTCTCAGTCTCAAATTTTTTAATATTTTACAGTTAAATATTTTTTCATAATAATTTTAAGAGATATTTGAGAAATGTAGCATGAAAAATAATGCTTTCAGCAGTTCTGTTCTCACCAGTCGTGCATGTTGTGTTTATCACCTTGCAATGACAGTGTCTGAAAATCTTACCCCTGTGTGTT
>NW_020955728.1:577741-580013 GCF_003031625.1 Empidonax traillii | reverse complement strand
TCTCAGTCTCAAATTTTTTAATATTTTACAGTTAAATATTTTTTCATAATAATTTTAAGAGATATTTGAGAAATGTAGCATGAAAAATAATGCTTTCAGCAGTTCTGTTCTCACCAGTCGTGCATGTTGTGTTTATCACCTTGCAATGACAGTGTCTGAAAATCTTACCCCTGTGTGTTACAGAGCAATTGAGCAATTTAGAGAGGCAGATTTTCAGGGCAGTTAGTAGTTAAAGCACACAAATTTTTGCAACTTGCACCTGTAATGTAGCTATAGAATATCAAATTTCCTAAGGTATGGGCTTAATTGTCACAATTCAGACTGCACAGCACAGACCCGGGATGCTTTCAAATGTTTTAATTTCCAAATATATCTATACAAAAGGAGGGAGAAGGCTGAGAAGCTTTCCTGTTGCTACTCTCACGCTCTTGTGTTTCTCCATTACACCCGTTAACAACTACACGAGAAACAAGCAGCAGATTTTTTTCCACTCCGCAAGTAATTGTCTGCACAGCAGTGACAGATGTGCAATATAGCAGCTTCTTCAGGAAAAAATTAACAGTTTGTCCAGCATGTCAGCTCGCTCTTTTTAGTGCTTCGGAGGTCTTGGCCCCATTATGGATGATTTAGAAATTGAGGCAAGCTAAGACCAGCTGCCTGGGTTGAAAGCCTTAGTTAGTAGCCCTCATCTGCATTCCAGTATTCACTTACATCTAGAAATTGGTAAGGCCCCTCTGGCCACAAGATGAGTATGAGCTGACAATGCCTTGATTTGTTGAGAGAGAGAATAAATGGGTTTTTCAGAAGATGAGGAAATATCACCATTACTGGCCAATTTACAGCATTTTATCTGTTCTTCAAACATGTCACTTTTGTTATTGTTGCATGGTAATTACATAGTGAAACGGAAAGAAAACAAATTCTGGTTACATATTCAGATGGATTGCAAAATCATATAATCCTGATAAATGCCCATTTATGATACACACGGATGAAAGGTTCATTTTAATTTTGAATAGCTAGCACAGCCATAAATAGGATATAGGATTAGATCCCACAGAATCTGATTACCTAAAAGCAAATAGTATTTTTCTTCAGTTTTTCATAACCGGAAAATTCAGTGTGTGCAGGGTATTTAAATAAGCAGGCTTTTCATAAAAATATATGAAGTAAATAGTTCAATAATTCCTGTATTTTAAATATAATAATTTGGGACTATTCAGCTAAGTCTTTTCTGAAGTACTTGTTTGTAAAAAGGCATCAACCCATCTGTATTGCTGAAAAAGATATCTCACAGCTGTACCCTGTTGTGAGCTGCACATTTATGACAAACAGAAGAAGCTTTGCTTCTCAGGTATCTGGTGCAACAAAGCAAAAGTGCTCAGTATTGTGTATTTACAGGGAATTGCAACTGTTAGACCTTCTTAACTATTTTAAACAAAGTTTCAGGACAAGCGATGAATTTGAGAAAGAACTTCTGACAAAACACGAGGTAGCTGCAGTTTTGGCAATAGATTCCCCACATCAGTTGTTGTCTAAAATACAGGAAGCTCAGTTTGCCTCAATGAGAAGGCACGAGGAAAGAAGTGTTGTGAAAATGCATGCATAGTTTAGCACAGATCTCGGGAATTGATTCCTAATCACTAAAGAAGTGAAAAGAAACTGCTCTGTAAAGCTCTCTGCTTCATAAATTGTTAGTGTCGAAATTATCTTCATAAGATGCTATCTTCTCAACTTCAGGGAGGGTTTGCCAATTCTTCAAGAAGAGAAGGGATGGCTGGAAATGGGAGTGCCTGTGAAGTTTTTTTCAAACCCCCTCCCCACGAGCAGATATCTCTATCCCTGAAGGGAAGCCAAACTCAGGGCATCCAGCCAGACATGGCACAGGCTACCTGAACCTTGTTAAATGAGCTCACTTGCAGAAATGGCTACCTACGGATTGCATGTACTTCCAGCGGAAAAAAGATTGGAAAGCTTCAGGTTTGGGTATTTCAAAGTACGTGATGCTAGGCCATTCTTGATGTTAGAAACTTAGGTTCTGGAACAGAGAGTTAATGAAGATGGTTAATCAAAAGGAATGTAGTTAGGCCCCTCCTAAGTGTTTACTGATTTTTTCAGCTGTTTTTATTCAGATATAAATGCAAGTGGGAACCAGCAATCTGAGGAAAGAGATTTTAGTTGGATCTGGTCTCAACTGATTAAATTTTATCTGCCTGAACTTGTTCACCATGTAATCATTCAAAAGTTTATAGTTTGGGATCAGTTGTTACAG